>NW_025999977.1:16796917-16951090 GCF_001458135.2 Marmota marmota marmota
CGGGCTCCGACTGCGGGCGCGCGCGCACACACGCTCTCCCGAACGCCCTCCTCCGTACTCTCCTCTCTTCTCGCTCCCTCCCTGCGTAGTCCTCCCTCAGCTCGAGCTCTCAGCCCCGAAGCCAGATGCCGCCCACCCAGAGCCTGTTCAGCTCTGGAGCCGAACCTAGGGCGCGTCCACGCTTTCCCAAGCCGAGGCTCTTCCCCTGGCCCAGCCCGGACCTCGTCCCTAGTGGCGGGGAATGACTGATCCGGGTGGGCACCGCTGCTGCCGCTACCCCAACAGAAGGACAATGGGGGCTTTGTCCCCACAGCCAGCGAGGCCCAATTTCACGTTTAATTTGAGGCTAATTCGATTATCGCCATGGAAAAGGGCAGCCTAATTTTCTCCGTGACTTGTGCAGCCTCTTTTCGCCCGCGATGTTTGCGTTTAGAACGTGATGGAGAGTGTTTAGGGAGGTTTGAGAGTGTCTTTTGCTGGGTTGGCTTTAGATCTGGATGAGGATGCCTTGTAGGTTCCGAGCTGCATTAAGGTAGATGACGCCGACCCTATCCGTGGGAACCCTGAGTTGGGGGAAGTCGGTGTTCTTACTCATGAGTTAGTGTATTAAGCTCCTTCGTGAATGATTTTTCACCCTCTCCCACCAGGGTAGTTGGGAACAGACCCTACAAGTGGTTTATCCAACTGCTACCTCTCTCACCTAGGCACAGGCTCAACTTGAACCCGAGGCCAGGTGCCGGCCCCTAGATACTCAGGAGTGGCTTTGTCCTACTGCAGTGGAGGCCCCCCAAGAGGACCTCGGGACTTGGGTTTTCCCTGAGACAGACTCTGGACATTTCCTTGAGTTTTTGTTAAGTGCAAGGGCCCCTTTTCAAATGTTTGCACCCCTTCTTATCCCTCTACTACCACCCTGCCTCCACCAGCCTGCTGAGTACAAATTTTAGAACTACCACTATAGGGAAGAAAAGGTGGTGAATCACCATGACCACGGAATAGAAACCCTCTTTAGAAAACAGGGATGGAGAAAAATGGCTTTCTCCCTGCTCTGTAAAGTGCACAAGGCACACTATAGGCTTTCTGAGAGAAGACTGCCCTTCCTGTTTGGAGAAGTCTGGGGAGCTTTCTCCCCCGAAGATCTGATCACCTGGATGAAAAATATGGGACTGTTAAGTAGCTTGGATCATGCAAATCGACAGAACCTGGTCTGATGGGTTTATATTTTTGTATGTACTTTTAAAAGGAATACTTTAGAATAAAACTAAATGAAATTGTCACTGGAAACTGAAGATGATTCTTCTTTTTAGGCCTTCACCACCAGTTTGTACTAAGGTTTACTTTTGATATATATGGAAAAAATTAAGGAAAACAAATAATTAAAAAACAATATTTTTCTCAGAAAGTTGCTCAATACAACCAGAAAGTAAACTCTCCAAGGGCAGGGTCTTTGTTCTTTGTTCATTTTATAGCAAGCACTTAGGGGGTTCTCAAGAATCTCTCAAATAGAATTGAACAGAACCAACATAGAAATTGCTGCCCTCCTTAGGTAATACAGGAAAGCCATGAGAAATCAAAGTTGTTTCCTTTCACTTATTTACTTTTTACTATGGCCCCAGCACCTCCCACCCAAACAATGTTAATGGAATACCAAAGAAAACAACAGGCAATACTGGGAAATGCCACACTTCAAATTCTTCCAAAGCTATTCTGAAATGGTGACTCCTAAATGCTTCCTTTATCACAGATAACAGTATTTAAATAAATCTTCATTTGATGGATGACTCACTTTCCCTACCCCATTCCACTCCTACTTAAGTTTTTAAAATTTTCTTCAAAAAGAAGGGCCACACACAACCTTAGAGCTTTACTCTAGCAAAGCACCAGTAATTATTCCAAAACTGTGAGACAAGTATTCAAAATTTCACTGTACATACTTGCTTTACAATTTCAAATTCTCATTCTATAGTGAAGAAAAAAAAAATCACCCAAGAGAGTCCAGGGTGCCAATGACCAAAAAGAAACAATTCAAAGAATAGACAATCTAAATCTAGAGAGATTATTGGAGAAGAAATCTCTATGAAAGGCAAAAATCTACAAAAGAAAAAAAATTAAAGCTTTATTAGTGGTGGCAACTCAGAATTATTATTTCCAAATATCTCAGAAGCAACTTTGTTGAAGTTTATCTTCACATTACAATCAAGGCAAATTTAAATGACCCTAGAATTCACCAATATCAGTCTGTAACATATTGATAATCTCACTTTTAAAACTGTGTGATTACACATGACTTTGTCTTCATAGAAATAGTACTTTTTTACAAATTTTTTGCAAATATAAATTGTTACTTTAACTTTCCATTTAAAATGTAGGGAGAAAATCATGTTAACATATACATTAGTAATGTTATGAGCTGTAACACACACATATTGAAATCTCATAAAGTTTCCCAAATCAACAAAGGTTAATTTATTGCTGTATAAAATCAACTGTAAACTGGCGATGGTGGTGCATGTCTGTAATCCCAGAAGCTTGGAAGACTGAGGCAGGAGGATCAAAAGTTCCAGGCTAGCCTCAGCAATTTAGTGAGATCCTGTCTTAAAAGAAAAAAGGGCTGGGAGTGTAGCTCAGTGGTAGAGACACCCTGGGTTAAATTCCCAGTAAATCGCTCAGGCACACACACACACTGAAGTCAACTACAGTTCTAAGAGGTTCTCTGGGGACTTTGTCTTCCCTGTGTCAGCTCAGCATGTCAGAATACTTTAATATTATGGTACCTTCACCTCAATTAGTGTTCCCATAATCTCCATTGTAAGGGAAGAATGTAATGGAAAGCTAAGTACCAGCAACTAAATACATCAAGAAATGATATCCAGTTCTCTCTCAACATTTTATTTGCCAAAGCATATCACATGGCTACACTTGAAATCAGATCTTATATAAACAATAGGATTATCTGTTACAATCTGTTTTATTAGAAAAGAAAGAATGATTCTTTAAGTATTTCCTTATTATATTACATTAGCCCACTTAGGACTTGCCTTCTATTATACAGATAATATCCTCAAACTTTAAAATCAGAACAGATTTTGAAAACTTGAATAAATTTTTGTAATTTCTATTTACTTCTAAACTTGACTTCATTTTTACCCTAAACTATTCTGGGAAGTTTCCTCACAATAGAAACGTTTCATTTAAGGATCCACACGTAATTTTCTACTGGGAAAACCTAAAGACTTACATGTTTAAACTAACACCATCTGAATGAATGCTTTTTAAGCATGAATAGCACATTTACTGCTTTATGAAGGAATATATTCTTTCATTTACTCAAGAAATATGTGTCTTATATTTTTCTAGGTTCTGAAATAGAAAAGTGGGCTAAAGAGTAAATACAATAAAAATCACTCCTCTGTGAAACTTTCATTCTATCAGGAAATACAATGAATCAATAAGTAAAAGATATGCATAATGATAAATTGGAATATATGGTAATATAAATCCATAGGAATGATATTTATAAAATGATCACAATAAATAGTCTCAGCTTTCTATGAAGGATCTTTGAATTTTCTCTGATAACAATAATAAGGATCATTAATAGCAACTCTTAAGTGCTTTCTAACTTTTAAGTGCTTTAACAAGGGCTTAGTATTCAAAACACACAAAAAACTCTCCTAACCCAACCAACAGAAAGACAACCTAATTCAAAAATGGACAAAGGACCTGAATAGACCTTTCTCCAAGGAAAATATAATAAAAATGTCCAAGAAGGAGATGAAAATATGGTCAACATTATTAGATTTTTAGGAACTTCAAATCAAAACCACAATGTGATAACTCTTCACACCCACTAGGATATCTTTTTGTGTGTGTGGTGGATATGGGAGATTGAACTCAGGGGCACTCAAACACTGAGACACATCCCCAGCCCTATTTTTTTTTTTTTTTATTTAGAGACATGGTCTCACTGAGTTGCTTAGCTCCTTACCATTGCTTAGGCTGGCTTTGAACTCACGATTCTCCTGTTTCAGCCTCCCAAACTTGTGGGATTACAAGTGTGTACCACTGCACCCACCCCCACCTTTTTTTTTTTTTTTTTAAGACAGAGACCAACAAGTATTGGTGACAATTTGGAGAAATTGGAAACCTCATACATTGCTGGTGGGAACGTAAGATGTTGCAGAAGTGGTCTCTCAAAAAGGTAAACAAAGGGCTGGGGTTGTGGCTCAGCGATAGAGTACTGGCATGTGTGTGGTGGTGGGTTCTATCCTCAGCATCATATAAAAATAAGTAAAATAAAGGTTGTGTCCAACTACAACTAAAAAAAAATCCATTAAAAAGGTAAACATAGAATTGTTATAGAATTGAAAACAGATATTCAAAGAAATTTTATGCACTAACGTTCATATTAGCAATATTCACAATACCCCAAAAGTAGAAACAACCCAAATGTCCATCCGTGGATGAATAAACAAACTGTGGCATGTTATACACGGTGGAATATTGTTTTAATTAGCTTTTTCATCGTTGTGACCAAAAGATTTTCAAGAACAACAGAATATAGAAAGTTTATTTGTGCTCATGGTTTCAGAGGTCTCAGTCCGTAGATGTCTGACTCCATAGCTCTTGGCCTAAGGTGATGCGAAACACCATGGCAGAAGGGCTTGGTGGAGGAAAGCAGCTCAGGATATGGCAGCCAGAAAGCGATCTGCTCACCAGGAACCAAATATAAAACCAAAGGCAGGTCCCCAGTGATAAACCTCCTCCAACCACACCCCACCTGCCTATAGTTACCATCCAGTTAATCCATACCAGTGGATTAGCCCAGTAATTATGCAACAGCTCCTATAATCTAATCATTTCACCTCTGAACATTCTTGCATTTTCTCACACTTGAGCTTTTGAGGGCACTGCATATCTAAACCATAACAAATGCTATTCAGCTGTAAAAAAGGAATGAAGTACTGAAACATGCTGCAATATGGATGAACCTTGAAAACATGTTAAGTGAAAGAAACCAGATATAAAAGGTCACATATTGTGTGACTCCATTCATATCAAATATCCAGAATAGATAAATCCATAGAGACAGAAAGAAGATTGGTGGCTACCCAAGACTAGAATCTGTAGGGAGGGAAGGAAATGGTGTATACTGCTTAATGAATATGGGGTTTTATTTTAGGATGATGAAAATGGTTTGGAAATACATAAGGATGGTAATTGTACAGCATAGTGAATATATGAAATGGCACTGAATGTCTACTTTAAAATGGTTATTTTTATGGTATATGCATGCCACTTTAATTTTTAAAACCTATTTCAAAAATAAAAATCATTTTTATTAGTTCTTAATTCAACATCATTTTTCAGTAACCCTCAGGTCATTAGTCACATCAGGTAAATGGGCTTCTGCATGTTCTTGAAATTTTTCCTACACTCTCCTGAGAAAGGATTTATCATAATTTATCTCTCAAATAGGAGCTAACCTACCTACCTGCATATTTTCTGGGAGCTTGATTCTAATTATCTCACTGCAGGAATATAAGAGTGATTCTGAGTCTTTACTGTGGAAACCAAACAAAAATTTTAAAACAAACAGTTTCTAGAATCTTCCTGTGGCAAGTAGAAGCTAAGAATGAAGAAAGCTCTGACTTTTTATTAGAGCTTTAAATAGTTAGGTTCATCCTGACAAATTCATACACCCATGAAATCAACTTTGACTCATGATCCTCTTTCCCTCCCCCTTTACTCTCCCTCCTCCCTTTTCTCTCCCATTCTCCTTCCTCTATTTCACTAGACTTCCTTTCACTCATCTAATAATTTTTATTTAATTGGTTCTTTATGCTATCCTATCTTTCCCTCTTCCTTCCTTTATTTTACTTTAGCTTCTGCATATGACATAAAACATTTGATCTTTGAGTTTCTGAGTTTGGCTTATTTCAGTTATCATGATATTTTCCATTTCCATCCATTTACCAGCAAATGCCATAATTTCATTCTCTTTTATGACTGAGTGGAACTCCATTGTGTATATATACCACAATTTTTTAAATTTATTCATCTATTGATGGGCTTCTGAGTTGATTCCATAATTTACCTATTGTGAATTGTGCTACTATAAACATTGTTGTGACTATGTCACTATAGTTTGCGGATTTGGGGAAACTACCAAGGGGTAGGATAGCTGGGTCATATGGTGATTCCATACCTAGCATTTGAAGAATCTGCATACTGCTTTCCAGAGTTGTTGTACTAGCTTACAGTTCTACCAACAATGTACAAGTGTTCCTTTCTCCCCATAACCTTGCCAGCATTTGTTGTTGTTCATATTCTTGATCATTGCCATTCTGACTGGAGTAAGACAAAATCTTAGTGTACTTTTGATTTCCATTTCCCTGATTGCTAGAGATGTTCAACATTTTTTTCATATATTTGTTGGCCATTTGTGTTTCTATTTAATTCTTTTGTCCATTTATTGACTGTGTGTGTGTGTGTGTGTGTGTGTGTGTTAAGTTTTTGAGTTCTTGGTATATTCTGGATATTAATCCCCTATCAGAGGAGTAGCTGGCCAAGATTTTCCCCCATCCTGTAGGCTCTCTCTTGATGCTTTTAATCATTTTCTTTGATGTGCAGAAACTTTTCAGTGTGGTGGCACCCCATTTATTGATTTTTATTTCTTTTGCTTTGAGGGTCTTATTAAAGAAGTTGGTGTCAGCACCTATAGGATGGAGGGTTGACCCTATGTTTTCTTAAAAGTTATAAGGTTTCTGGTACAATTCCTAAGTCTTTGATCCATTTCAATTTGAGTTTCATGCAGGGTGACCGATTGGAGTCTACTTTCATTTTTCTACAGATAGCTATCCAGTTTTCCCAACACCATTTATTAAAGAGGCCGTCTTTTCTCCAAAATATATTTTTGGTGTCTTTGTCAAATCAGATGGTTATAAGTATGTGGATTTGTCTCTATGTCTTTTATTCTGTTCCATTTGTTCCATTTGTCTTCATGTCTATTTTCATGCTAATACCATGCTGTTTTTGTTACTACTGCTCTGTAGTGTAATTTCAGACCAGGTGTTGGGAGGTCTTCTGATTTACTTTTGTTGCTTAGTATCACTTTGGCTATTCTGGGTCTCTTAGTCTTCCAAATGAATTTAAGGATTTTTTTTTCTAATTCTGTAAAGAATGTCATTGGTATTTTGATGGGGGATTGCATTAAATCTGTATATTGCTTCTGATAATGTGACCATTTTGACAATATTTAGTCTACCTACATGGGAGGTCTTTCCATCTTCTAAGGTTTTCTTCAATTAATTTCTTCAGCATTCTATAATTTTCATTGTAGAGTTCTTTTACCTTTTTGGTTAGATTAATTTCCACGGTTGTTTTTTGTTTGTTTCGAGGTTACTGTGAATGGGATGGTTTTCCCTATTTCTTCCTCCACTGAATCACTGTTGGAGTACAGGAAAGCTATTGATTTATGGTTTTGATCTTATGTCCTGCTACTTTGCTAAATTCATTTATAAGCTCTAGATGTCTTCTGGTGGAGTTTTCTATGTATAGGATCATATCATCGGCAGAAATAATTTGACTTATTTTCCTATTTGAATTCCTTTAACTTCCTTTATGTGATCACTCTGGCTAATGTTTCAAAGACTCAATTGAATAGGAGTGGTGAGAGTGGACAGCCTTGTCTTGTTGTGAAGTTTGGGAATTTTAGTGGAAATGCTTTTAGTTTTTCTCCATTAAGCTTGATTTTGGCTTTGGGTTTGTCATAAATGGCCTATACGATGTCGAGGTAAGTTCCTTTGTCCCTAGCTTCTCCAAAGTGTTTTTAACATGATTGGATGTGGATTTTATCCAACATCTTTGAAATGATCATGTAATTTTTGTCCTTAATTCTTTTTAAGTGGTAAATTACATTTATTGATTTGCATATGTTGAACCAACCATGCATCCTTGGAATAAAATCCACTTGATCACGGTGTATTGTCTTTTTGATGTGTTTTTGAATGTGGTTTGCAAATATTTTATTAAGGATTTTTGCATCCATGTTCATCAGGGATGTTGGTCTGTAGTTTTCTTTCCTTGACGCGTCTTTGTCTGTTTTTGGTATCAGGGTTATACTGGCTTCATAAAATGTATTTGGGAGTATTTCCTCCCTTTAAACTTTATGGAATAATTTGAAAAAGACTGGTGTTAGTTCTTCTGTAAATGTCTTGGAAAACTCAGCTGAGAATTCATCAGGTCTTAGGTTTTTCTTTTTTGAAAGGCTTTTAATTGCTGTTTCAATTTCATTACTCAATACTAGTCTGTTTAGGTTTTCTATATCTTCCTGATTTAATTTGGGCAGGTCATATATGTCTAGAAATTTGTCAGTGTCTTCCAGATTTTCCAGTTTATTGGAGTATACATTTTTGAAATAGGATGTGATAATCCTCAGGATTTCAGAAGTGTCTGATCTTTATAATTTGTGTGTTCTCATTCTTTCTTTTGGTTAGTTTGGCTAAGCCTTTGTCAATCTTTTTGTCTTTTTAAAGAACCAACTCTTTGTTATGTTGATCCTGTGTATTGTTTTCTTCCAACATCTTAACCTTTTTCACCTTTTTAACCTTTTGTCTTCTTAACCTATATTGTTCAGTATCGTAGCCACTGGCCAATATGATTATTGAGCAGTAACATGTGACCTGAGTGACTAAAGTTTTAATTTTACTTAATTTTATCAGGGTCTTGTATATGCTAGGCAAATACTCTACCACTGAGCTATACCCCTACCCCTAATTTTACTTAATTTAATCAATTAAAAATTTAAATTTAAGGGGCTGGGGTTGTGGCTCAGTGATAGAGCACTTGCCTAGCATGTGTGAGGCCCTGGATTTGATCCTCAGCACCACATAAAAATAAAAAAAATAAAGATGTATTGTGTCCAACTACAACTAAAAATTATTTATAAAAAAAATTTAAATTTAAGAATTGATTCTTGGTTCAATATTGATTCTTGGTTCATACTTTCAAGTATGTTTGGAGCAACCTGGGTATCGAGTTTATTTGCTTTAACTGTAAATTTTATGAAGTCTATCTACACATCAGATTTCAGAGACTAGTTTAAAAAGAATATCTCAATTTTTAAAATATTGATAGGTTGCAATGATACTGTCTTGGACATAATGGGTAAGATAAAATCTATTTCAAAAATTAATTTCACCTTTTCATTTTTTCAAATGTGGCTCTTGAGACCTCTGGGAGATGTGATTTCTATTTCTTACCAATCAGCCTATGAATTTCTGCAATTTCTTGAATGAATTCTAGGCATGAATCCGGCCCTCTTCTGGAATCCTTTACATTGGCCAGCAAACTATGCTGGGGGGGTGTGGCAGGTGCTGGGGTGAGATCTTATCTAAGGCAGTGACTTTTCTGTGAGCTGCCATCTGCACACAGAAAGCATCATGACTTGCTACCCACAGCTACTGAGCCCATTGTCATGGGAGCACCATGAGAAGCCTCGAATTTGGAAACTGGACCTTGCTTTGGAGTTATTGCTTTGTGGCACATTCCAAATTCTAGTTGTCTTTCTTCAGTTTTCTTGCACCTAAAGAGTTGAGGATGCTAATTACTGAGGACCTCTTTGACAATGTCTGAAACAGCATTGTCCAAGAGAAATAAGATATGAGTTACATATATAATTAAGTTTTCCCCCAAGAGCCACATTTGAAAAAATGAAAAGTTGAAACTAATTTTTAAAATAGATTTTTATCTTACCCATTATGTCCAAGATAATATCATTGCAACCTATCAATATTTTTTAAAATTGAGATAGTTTATATTCTTTTTTTACCTAAGTCTCTGAAGTCTGATGTGTAGGTAGATTTCATAAAATTTACAGTTAAAGCAAATAGACTCGATACCCAACTTGCTCCAAACATACTTCAAAGTTTGAACCAAGAATCAATCTTTAAATTTAAATTTTAATTGATTAAATTAAGTAAAATTAGGGATAGGGATGTAACTTAGTGGTAGAGTGTTTGCCTAGCATGCACAAGGCCCTGGCAAAATTAGATAAAAAACAAAGTTTAGCCACTTTGGTCACCTTTTACTGCTCAATAATGATGCTGGACAGTGGCTACTATACTGGACAGTATAGGTTAAGAAGACAAAAGGTTAAGAAGATGAAGAAGTCTAATTGGCAGCTGATTTACGGGGAAATGCTTCTGTCCAGATTAAGAACTTCTGGCCACTGTGCCCCTTTGATTACTCTTGATTATTGGGGCAATGTATTTCTCATCCTATGCTCTCAGATGTGGGTTTAGATACATGGCCATACCATAAATGTGATGTTTTACTCTCAGAGACAGGGATTGAAAAAAAAAATGTTGAAACACCAAGACTATCTGAACATTTGTCACAAATGCATTAAAAGTTCTTTCCTTGCTTGCTTATTATGGTTTTCAGTGTGGTTTCTTCTCTTGAGGTCTTTCTGAAAGAAAGTTCAATTTTAATGAAAAGGCTTTTATTTAAGACTAAAATGGGAGTCCTTAAAGTATTTTTTAAAAATGAAGGAACATTACAAATTTCCATTGATAAGCATTTTCCTAAATGAGAGACAAGGTATTTTATTATATTATTATATTACTGTTTAAACATTATTATTTTTTTTACCATATATGTTCAGACACTCTGCTGAGGACTTTACATGTACTCTTTAATTCTCACAGCTAATCTATGTGGTAGATACTATTATCCACATTTTACTAGTAGGGAAACTGAGGCATAAAAAGAAGTTGGATCATTTGCTTGTATTTTTACAGGTAGGAAGTGAGGAAAAAAGGATTCAAATGTGGGTCTATCTGACATTGAAGCTATTTCCAAAAGTTTGTAAAGGGAAATGGAATCTTTTACTTACATAATTACTTAACTATATGGTCAAAGATATTTTTAATAAAAATTTTTAAAAAGGTTTTCACATGAAGGCTGTAGGGATATATCAGAGTTTGAAGAATTTTAAGCACCTGAACTCTTGTGTACTTACTTATGTTTCAAACAGCCCAACTTGAAAGTCATCCACTCCGTA
The DNA here is from genome assembly GCF_001458135.2 of Marmota marmota marmota. Lineage (NCBI taxonomy): Eukaryota > Metazoa > Chordata > Mammalia > Rodentia > Sciuridae > Marmota > Marmota marmota. The sequence goes on from NW_025999977.1 coordinate 16,807,980, forward strand.
ATAAGTGCTGCCAATATGGAATAAGAAAAAACAAAAACCTTTTAAACAGAAAATTCTCCTTGTGTTTGGTGAACAGAGCGGTATTGTTGTTTGTTTTCGAGGGGATAGGAGATGGGGGTGGAGATGGGGGTGTTTGTTTTTTTGAGATCTGCTTTGAAGAGCTCTTCTGAAGCCTTCCGAGGAGCCGCCAAGCAGGAGTGCTGAGGTTTAATGCCACACATGCGGGTAAGTATGGGCCTATCGCAGCTGCTAGTCCTTTACATTTTCAAGATTTCCCTCCAGAAGAGGACCTTGGACCGAGGCAAGCTGAGAAAATCATTCACTGGATTTCAAATTGCTAGGGACTCTGTAGTAGGGGCAAAAACATTTATCGATCCAAGTTTCTTATGGAATAACAGAATTTGAGAACCTGGGATTTCACCCATTGGGTAGAAAGATTTATGCTGAGCATAGTTTCTACAGGAAAGCTAGAAAAGTTACCCCAAAGAATTCTCTGAATTGTGTCTTCTTGTGGTACAGTTGGTAGACTGAACCAACTTTAACCATCCTTAAGAAGGAAATCACAGTCTTCTCCAGTTGTTCCTCTATTTATTTGCCCTCCAAGAGATTGGAGAATTTGCTTGACTGACCTTTCCCTCCCTACCAACGGAATTCTCCCAGATAGTCCAGAAAAACTAAGGGTGTTGATATTGCTACCACTGGCCTCTTACACAATCTCCAGCTACATCCTAGATGAATGGTGGCCTCTGGTTTCTGAGCCATGAGAATCAGGAGGCAAGAACTGGAGAGCAGCGTGGCTGACTTGAGAAGAAAACTGCAGCAATACTTTAACTGCCAAAGTTTCACCTATCCAATCATAACTGCCACCAGGACTGCACCCCAGCACACAGCTGCGGCAGTAAATTAATAAATCATTCCTTAGTTCTTTTCTAACCCCACTAAAAACGGAAAATCAACAGGAGAAACATCTTGTTTTGTTAAAATACTCACTTTCACAAAGGTTTCTCTTTTAATTTTAGAGTTTTCTTTGACTAGATAATATATTCCCATTATTAAAAAATCAAAATTATATTAAGGCCGGGCATGGTGGCGTATGCCTATAACCCCCGCCACTCTGGAGTCTGAGGCAGGAAGATCTCAAGTTCAAGGCCAATCTCAGCAATTTAGTGAGACCCTCTGCAATTTTAATTTTACTGGCAAACAAAAATCAAAAAGCTGGGGATGTTCTTAGTGATAAAGTGCCCCTAAATTCAATCCCAGTACGCCCCCCCACACACACACTATGTTAAAAGATATGTACCCTCATTCATCTCACGCCTATCCTATTTTCATTCACCTCATACTCTGCTCCTATTCCCTATACGTAACTACAGTTTAAATTTAAAAAAAAATTCTGTACTCTTCCAGTGTTTTATTTATTTTGCTTTGTTTTGCCTTGTTTTGTTTTGTTTCTGTACTGAGGACTGAATCCAGGGGCACTTTACCACAAAGCTACATCCCCAGCCCTTTTCTTATTATGAGATAAGGTTTCCCTAAGTTGGTGAGGCTGGCCTTGAACTTGTGATCTTCCTGCATTAGCCTCCTGAGCTGCTGGGATTACAGGCATATGCCACCCTGCCTGCCTTGTGTCCAGTGTTTCTTTAGGCATACATAGACAAAAATCAAATCTATATTCTTATTATTTCTCTCCATTCTGTGTACAACAGGTAGTATGTTACAAACACTATGCTGCCCCTTGTTTTTCTCACTTAATACATCCTAGAGATCTTTTCCTCATCAGCACGTGGTAAGTTCCCTTATTCTTTTCTTTAATAATTGTAGCTGCACAGTATTCAATTATATAGATGTTTGTAGATTATACAGATGGATATTATATATATATAGATAATATAGATATTATTTTCACCATATTTCAGATAAGGACAAGAACTTGCCCAATCTCAGCGCTATCAAGTGACAAAGAGTGTGTTGAGCCCCCTGTGTCTGAAAACCAGTGCTTGTGCACAGGCCCAAGTTATCTAAAAGTGGTCCACAGAATACTAGTGTACAACCTAGAGGGGAATGGAGTTCTGTGGTCTGCTAAACTCAGGAAATACTAAGATAAGCAAAGGTAAGCCTTCCTTTAACTGTAGATATGCCTAGATACTTTAATATGCTACCATACTGCATAAATAAAGCAAGGGTTAAATGGTGCATCTCTCATTTCCAAAGCTAATTTTAGCCCAAAACTTTCCTAAAAGTCTGAATAGATCATACTGGAGAGAGGAAGGAAAGGTGTGTTTCCTGACAATCTGTGTGTGTTTGCACACTTTACAGATGTATAACACCCAAATACAAGAGGGAACTTGAACCTTTCTTCCTGAGGGCAACACAGAAGAGAAGTTATCCAAACTTCCACATCTCAGAAAAGTGATGTTTTTCGTTTTGTTTCTGTTTTTGTCTTTGTTGTGTGCATGTGTTTTTGTTGCTGTTCTTTTGCTTGGTATCAAAATGGAAAAATCTGATTTGATTTCTAAAGTAGAAATCATCTAGTTTCTATTCTAATTGTTTCATACCCCAAGGTAAAGATATTAGGAACCAAAAAATATATGTAGGACAATTTGCCTAGATTATGTTTGTGAACTTATCTTCCAATTAACTGGTGGTTCAATATATAATCAAATTTGTAGCATATCACTATAAAATAGAGTCTGTCCAAAAAGAAATACTTTTACCTTCTTCCTTTGAATGTACTCGGGAAATGTAAAACTTCTACACATCATATGGCCCAACCAAGTAAAACCTTTGTTAGTAAAAAAGATTCTGGAAATCTTAAAGACATGAAATCATTGTTCTTTGGTTATAAGTTCTGCCCATTAAAGGACATTTTTCTAGGCAGTTATTATTACATTTGATAAATTGGGTGGAGCTTTCTTTTCAATTCCAGGAGTAATTTCAGAATTAGGGGACATGGAGGAGAATACTGGAATGACCAGAAATGCTATTGGTAGTGGTTATTACATCATAAAATGACCTTATTGTGAGGATGAAGGTGATACTGACACTCATTTTTATTTAGAGAGCTGAAATGTGGATAAAGGCTTAGACACAACTCTAAACTCTTGCAAAACCATGTACAATCACTCATAATAGGATTAGTTCCTGGTTTAGGAGATGTTTGATAGTGATCTTTTCGGATCAAAGATAGGATTGGCTGTTAGGTGTTTTTCCTAGGAAAATTCTTTCTATACTTTGCTGCTGTTATTGCTCTGAAAATTTAATTTTAATCATTCAAAGCTGTGAGCGTACAGGCCTCCTCGTTTACCAACTGCATATGACTGGACAGAAAAATATTTAGGCTATCATTGTTTCATTTTTGCCTTAAGACTATAGTATGAAGAACTCAAAGGAAAAATTCTAATAAAAGAGAATTGTTCACTCATAATTTTCCTTGAGCCAAAATGAATACTATATAGTGATGCAAATGCTAGTGAGATAGATGGGAAAATAGAAGAGTGCAGGAAAATAGAGGATGTTGCTAATTGCACATAAAAAAAATTAACTTAATTAACTACTTAAACTACCAACACAAATAAGTAGCAATACAAAAAAATACCTTTCTTTTGGACAACATATAATGTGTACATATTCATTGGAACATTTCTCAAGTAGAGGCAATTGGGCCCCCCAACCTTTGGAACATTCCAACCAAGTGAGAGGGTTTCCATTCTAGGAATCAGGGGAATTGAAATTCTGTGCAACTCTGATGGCTTCTTAGATTATTAGAGGATAGAAATTCTGTGTTCAAGATCACGGGTTAAAGGAAACTTGAGAATGGGCATCCTGAATTGTTTCCAAGGCACCACCTTCCCTGTGAGCTCAGACAAATGACTTCATCTCTTGTGCTTGTTTCTTTATCTCCCAATTTCTATTCCAGATCTTTCAAAAGCCCTAGGCATTCTGCATGATATATCAGGAAAAAAATCAGAAGTTAGAGAAGGGAATGAGGGAAAGAGAAGCAAGTGCCTGGTTCAGAACACTAAGGCGTGAACTTCTTTCAGCTTTTATTGATGGTGTTTCACGTTCTGGACCATTTCTTACACATTTATACATTTTCTCCTGGCTCTTGGAAAACTCTAGTTTCCATGGAACATTCCAGGAATGATCATCAATGATATAGCTCTCCTAAAATAGCTGGGTCCTATTTATAAACCACAGGAAATTGTCCTTGTTCAGGATACAGTCTGAATAAGTATTTAAAAATGGAAAACGCTGTCAATCATCCATATGTTTTCTCTATTTACTGTTTCTCAGACTGGCTCTGAGCATCCCTGTCTCTCTACCTCTGCTCGCACTGTTCCAACAGATTGGAATGCCCTCCCCACTTCTTCAAATCCTCTTCTCCTTTAAGGCTCAGCTCAGGTGCCATGTTTTGGGGGGTGAGGGTGGGTAGAAATTTCTGCATTTTTTTGGCATGTTCCTCTACCTCCCACAACTCAGGGATCTCTTTTTCTCAACTGTGAGTCACTTGCAGCCTGTAACACATCACTTAACACTCAATTAAGTCCCACCTTATATTGTTCTCTCTTTTCGTCCACTGCATAACACTGGGCTTTCCAGAGAGACCCTAAACTCCTTGAGGAGGGTGTCCTGCATGATAACCATGATAGCATCAAATACAAAATTAACAGCATGGACAGCACTGATCATTCCTGGTAAAGGGTGGAGGTTTTCAAATGGTCTATAACCAAAGGAAAGAAAATCATAGAAACCCAATATGCAATGTAAGGACAAGCTGAGCTGAGCCACTGTGGTTGAGGTGGGGTAAGGAGAGGTATACTGGCATCCCATAACCTGAGCCCCTCTCCCTGCCCTTCTCTCTGAGTAAACTGAAAACTGTAAAGGCGCTCTCTCCTTCTCTTTTGCCCTGTTGGTGCCTAGAGTACTCAGACTTCCTGCTGAGAACCCCATCCTTCCCTATTACCCAAGTGTGTCAGCTTTCTGTCACTGTGACAAAATACTAAGATAAACAATTTAAAGAGAGGAAAGGTTTATTAGGGGCAATGTTTTAGAAGTTTTGGTCCATGGTGAGTTGGCTCCATTGGGTGAGGTGAAGCGAATAGGAACATCATGGCTGGGAATGCAGAGTGCAACATGGTGGCTGGGAAGCAAAAAGAAGGAGAAGAAGGGGCTGGGGTTCCAATCTCTCCTTCAAGGGCACATTCTCAGTAACCTACTTCCTTCCACAAGGCACCATCCCTAAAGGTTCCATATCCTCCTAATTGCTCCCATGGGTTGGCAACCAAGTGTTTAGTACATGGGCCTTTGGTGGACACTTCAGATTCATACTATAACTCTGAGCTTCCTCCTTCCATTTTCTTGGAGTTTAAGCATAAATGTATCTGAACTGAGCTGATAGGACTATCAAGTGTGCTAACACTGCACATCCTTTCCAAAACTTAAGCACCTTCATCTTACCTATGGCTACCCAGTCAGTTGGAGAGCTCAGTATGGCTGATCATGGAGCAGTCCTTGCTGTCGTATCCCTCTCTCTGTACTGCCTCAGGATACAGGAATGACGATATGTTTGAAATTCTGGAGGTCTCCAATAGTACTTCCTATTTACACAGACATACTCTTCCCCATAGCAAACTTCTTTCTGCAAAGAAACAGAGTAAATAAATTTCCAGTGATACTTTTAATAGCACAAGATATATATTCACTCAGAGCAGCAGGAACGGAATAAAGAGTGGCTGTACCATCTACTCCTTGGCCTTGGCATCATGCCACCTTTCCACACCCCCATCATTGCACTACATTCCTATGACATTGAGCAGCTTGGCTACCTGCTCTTCCTGTCTTTGTGCTTGGATTCTTGCTCTTCTTTCCATTTGTCAGATTCAGTTATTGGATCAACAATGGCTGTGTCATTGACTTTACACCTTCCTTGCCCCCTTGGAGGTGAGGATGTACTTTTCATTCCAGTCGCTTGTGCCCTCAGCTGTGGTTCACTGATCAGTAGAGGCCGTGTGATCCTGGCCATCTCAGCCAACTCAAGACTCCAAGCCCTGCTGGTCACAAATGGTGAACCACCCATGCCATCTAGCATCAGGGGCTATTTCCCAAGAGACTACCTTGCCTGGCCCTGACCTATATATGCTGCAAACTCATTTCCATTTAATTCCAAATTCTTGACTTTGCAGCCCCAAACTCAATAGTCTTCAGATGGAGGTTGTATATAGTCTTCCAGTTATTTATACTTGAGCTTACCTCTACAAACCTTGGTCTTGTTCACCTTTGTGGCTCTCTGTGCTCTCTAGAGAGCTTTGCCTGCCCTACCCTCCAATATCTGTGCCACTGAGAGGCAAAGTCATACTCTGGCCCTCAGCAGTGGGAAGCATTCCACTGGCCATAAGGTGTAGGCATAAATTGTTTCGGGGAAAAGGGCTGTTTGATTTCCTAAGACACACCATGTAAATCACCAGATTATTCTCCAAGGGAGATATAAAACAAGGGCTGTGTAAATCTGGAGTTTTAGTTCAGTAGAGAAAGAGGTACACACATGTTCTAAAGGCCAATTGATTTAATCTCTCCCTTACCATTCTGCCAGACAGGTTGAGGTCTATTGGGAATGAGCTGTGAAGGAAATGTTTATTAGGAGGATAAAGGAATTATAATTATTTTCTTATCCATCTTCCATGAGTAGTCAATCAGTTTGCTGCTTTGTCTTTTTCCTTTTTTTTTTTTCTTAAAGGAGAAAAAAGTGTTGGCTTGAATTCCTAGTGCTTTCTTATGTAACAAAAAAGTCAAGCAAAAGGCATTCTTGGTTTGGCTTGGACTCGGCAGACTGCCTGCACGATTACAAGTGCTAGGAGCTGGAGGCTCTTTGTTCCTTGAGGATTATCATGTAATTCCTCCTCAATGTTAAGCCTTTTTCCATACAGAAGGGGCCTTTCTCAGGGCAGGCCATTATGAGGGCTGCTCTATTGTTGATGTTCAGTAAGGGTTAAATAAATCTTCAGAGTTTTGTGGTAAGAGTAGTGAATGTGATGCCAAGATTTCCAAAAACCAGTTCTCCTTCCACCTGATTATGGGTATGTCACCTAGCCCATTGGGGTCCAGTTGTTCATCTGTAAAAAGATGATTGTGTGATCTTCAAGATCTCCTCCAGCTCAAACTCTCCAACTATGATTAATATAAACCATAGTTGGTATCTAGCTAATAATTGGAAATCTATGAAACCAGATAAGATATTCTAGAAATGAATGTATTGGTATTCCACAACAATCATAGAAATAATTAGAGTTTAGCCTGGATAGGAAATCAGATTCTTCTCCTATAAATAAGCAAGATTAAATGAGATAATATACATATCGGAATATCTAACATGGAGAAGCATGTTTCTAGTTCAAGAGGCACTCTTGCTGCTAGCATTTCCCAAAATATAATCTTAGAAATACTACTTTGTCACCTAGATTCACAAGAGCACTTATATCTCAATAAAGTCCTTCATAATGTCTCTTTGTGTTTGTGAATTCATAATGCAATCAAAGATCACTTATTACATTTAACTGTCTTGTCTTTTTTTAGTTTTTTTTTTTTTTTTTTGTACGAGGGATAAAACTCATGGGCGCCTTACTACCGAGCTACATCCCCAGCCCTTTTTTTGAGACATTATACTAAGTTGCTGAAGTCCTTGCTAAATTGCTGAGGTTGGCCTTGAACTTGTGATCCTCCTGCCTCAGTCTCCAGAGCCTCTGAGATTATAGATGTGCACCACTACACCTGGCTCTTTAGTTGTTTTTAATCTAGAACACTCTCCCTGACTCCTTATTTTTTTATAACGTAGATAAATTTTAATTATCTTATAGAACATCAAATAACCTGGATTTATCCAACTGTTGTTTCCTATGTTATTTCGATTTAACATGTTCAGTAAGAAAACTACATGGCAGTTATCTTAACATGGTTGTGCTGTTACTTATAAAATTATTTTGATTTTACCTTTGATATATGATCAACTATTGTAGAAATACATAGGATATAAATGGAAGATACTCTAAAATACCAACCCTCAGGAATAGTTAGTATTTTGAGACAGGGTCTTGCTAAGTTGCTTAGGGCATTGCTAAATTGCTGAGCCTGGCTTTGAACTTGCAGTCCTCCTGCCTCTGCCTCTTGAGCCACTGGGATTATGGGCATGCACCACTGTGCCTGGCTGTGATTTTTATACCTTGCTTTCTTTGCTCGCTGCTATATTTTGGAACAATTTCTGTATGTGTACATATAGTCCTACCACATTCTTTTCAATGGTTTGTTTCCAGTTTTTAGCAGTGTTAGCAACTGTTGTGTGTGTACATTTGTCTTTGTGCACTTAATTGTTTCCTTAGATTACACTCAAAGTAAATTTTAGGAGGTTGATTTTAATGGATATTACAAAATTGCCAGCATAAAACATTATACAATTAACCTCCTCACCAGCAATGCATGAGTGACTGTTTCCTCACATCCTGGTTTTCCACTCTTTTAAATCTGTGCCAACTGGAAGTGAAAACTTCTATCTCATCACCATTTGAACTTGAATTTTTAGGCTGTGAGTGAGGTGGGTTATATTTTCAAATGCCTATTTCCTGTTTTTTTGTTCCTTTCCCTGAACTGTATATATCTTTTGCCTATTTTTCTATTGGGTTGTTTATCCTTTTCTTATTGATTTGTAAGACTCATTTTCAGATTTCGGAAATTAGCCATTTCTTCCCTATCGGTGTAATAATTTTGTTGTCCAGTTAATTGGAGCCCACAATAACATTCTGTGAAACATGTTTCAAAGGCTATAAAACTCAGAGAAAAGCCATGCTCAGACCCTGCTCTTTGAATCTTCCACGTAGGAATCAGGGCCAGGGCACCTGCTGGAGTCCAAGCTCTATGTGAGCGAAAAGTATGTTGTAGTCTCATACACATATAGGTATACACTGTATGTATAACCAGAAAGTGATATTTTAAAAATGTTTTCTCACCACTTATAGTGAGCATGCTTGTAATCCCAGCTACTCAGGAGGCTGAGGCAGGAGAATCGCAAGTTCAAGGCCAGCCTCAGCAAATTAGTGAGATTCTTGTCTCAAAAATTAAAGGGGTTAAGTATATAATTCAGTGGTAGAATACTTAGTTAGCATACATGAGGCCCTGGATTTGATCCCCAGTACTGCCAAAAAAGAAAAAAAAAATCCTCTGTAGTAATTTTCTTTCAAGGAAAAAAAACCCAACCACATTAAGATAAAAGATAACTTAATGTAAGATTCTTAAGCTCCTGGGCTATGGTGGGCTATAAGGTAGAAGCAGAAATTGTTCTAAAGATGGAAACAGGTTTCAGATAGGTAATGTCCACAGGTGGATTTTCTCCCTATGGCTATTCATAATTTGGAACTCATTATTCCAGAAGTTCTCTGGAAGCTCTGATAAGAAGACCATCTTCAGAAGGGTAGGCTCTGTTCAGTTAATTTTCTCTCCTCCTGAGCTGCAGGATTCACTTGAATGGCTGCTGAGAGGCAGCCAGCAGGTTGCAATAGTAGGTGCACAATGGGCCTGAGTTCCATCTTTGGATATCTTTCCAAACAGAAAGAGTCTTTGTTTTTGTTTTGTCTGTCTTATCCTGACCACGTTGGATTCCTTCTCTCACAATGTGAGCCTTATCATTGCCTTTCATCTGAGCAAGAGAGCTGGCTCCAGAGGTTCCTATATTTAGTGATAGTGAGTTATGTTCAGCAGTTTTACAAAGTCCTTCTTAATCATTTATTCTGGTTAACTGGATGTTCTGGCTCTGTGCCTGGTACAAAAATTAAAGATTAGTTAGCTGGATGCACTAGGTATAGCACTGCTAGCTCCATTTAGGGCACATTATTAACTCTTAGCTGCTCTAAGTGCTGCCCTTACCCTCTGCCCAAAAATGATGCAGTTTTTCCTTGCTCAATATATTGATGTCTCTGTAGAAAGAAACAAGAAAAAAAGTCTTTGATTCTTGATATCCTTAGGCTGTCATTGCCAGTAAGCTCAGATACATTTAGTTTCCAATAATAAAGCATTTTCCTATTTGCTTTGAGGGAGTTGGGATATATTTTCTCAGAATTTGATCGCACATATGTTTCAAGTGATGTTTCGTGGAGGTGAAAGTAAGCTCTCTACTCCCAGCCCCCAACATTGCCAAGAAATAGGGGAGACAGAGAAATAAACTCTCACAGCCAAGAAATAGGAGATAGGAAAATAAACACTCTGAGCATTAAACTATGAAATCAATACATAATGGCACTGGGCAGAGATAATGTTTTAAAGGGGCAGAAATCAATGGTCTGTCTCAGGTCTTTAAAGTTTGACTGCTACTGGACTCAAGAATAAAATGCATATTCAAAGGAAACACAAATGTCACATGGCAACTGTTATGGTTGTTACATAAGATAGCTATATTAATTTTGTTCCACCATTGCTATTCTTCTCATCTGCATTTTTCCCCCAGTAGATAATACTCAATGGAATAAAAATCACCCCCTGCCCATTTTAAATGCTCCAATTACTAACAGTGGATCTGCCTCAAAGTGTGCTGTGATTAAGCACACTCTGACTTTGTTGGGACAGAACCCTCCTATACACAGTCCATTTGTTAAATTACAGCTGAAATATTGTGATAAGAGAAACCGGAAAGCAGCTCTGCAAACAAACAGAAGTACATTCGGAGTGGAATCAAAACTTTTCCTCCATGGGAAATAAACTAACAATATCACTGTTTACTTCTGAGCAGAGAAAAGCTGGCACAGAATATGGTTTATTGTACCGATGACACATTCATTGAAATGGGGTATCATGGGTGGAACACATGGACTATCATACCTTTTGGTTCAGCTCCTCAGCAGTTGTCCAACCAACCAGGTTTCCTAAACAGAAAGTTGAGAAAAATAGTTCTGCTGCCTCATGGACACACCCAGAGCCCAGGCTTACAAAGCTCCAGGCCATGCCCCAGAATTACAGACTCATCCTGTACTAGCCAAAAAACAGCGTTCACATACATGTTAACTTGATTGTACCACAAGGATATTCATCCTTGTCAATCATCTGTGTGCGACATCAGTTTTTTCTAAAAACGAATAACTGAAGATTTTGAATGAGTTTTAACAATCAGAAATTGGTATTTCCCTATCCCCACTAGTTATTAAAAACAAACAAACAAACAAAGGGTTGAGGTTGTGGCTCAGTGGTAGAGCACTTGCCTGGCATGTGTGAGGCACTGGGTTCAAACCTCAGCTCCACATAAAAATAAATAAAATAAAGGTATTGTGTCTCTCTACAAAAAAAAAAAACAAAAAAAAAACAAAAAAAAAACAAGCAAAAACAAAACAAACAACAACAAAAAACCCTCAACAACAAAACTACTGCACTTCTCATTTTTCTGATTTGAGTGCTTGTGCCACGATTACTTAATTTGTTTTTCAAATTTTGCAGAGGAATTTAAATAGCTCAGATATTTAACTCTTTCAAAAGTGGCTACTAATCACACATAGCAACTACTCCCTTTAACAAATGTCACAAGCAGCTCAGGAGGCTGAGGCAGTAGGATCGCAAGTTCAAAGCCAGCCTCAGGCAACCTAGCAAGGCCCAAAGCAAATTAGTGAGACCCTGTCTCAAATGAAACACACACACACACACACACACACACACAGGCTGGGGTGTGGCACAGTGCTCAAGGACCACTGGGTTCAATCCCCAGCATATACATACACATACAAAAAAAGTCAAAGGATGTTTTTAGTTTATTGTGGGGCTTGTTCAACGTAGCATGCAAAACAACAAACATATTTACATCCTGCATCAAATATGATCTTAAAAACAAATTCAAAGGTGTTATAGCTCAGTGGTAGAGCACTTGCCTCGCACATGTGAGGCACTGGGTTTGATCCTTAGCACCACATAAAAATAAATAAAATAAATAAAGATATTATTTTTATCTTAAAAGAAATCTTTAAAAAAATTCAAGGGGGGAGATGGTAGAATGAGATGGACATTATTATCCCTATGTATGGATATGATTGCAAAAATGGTGTGACTCTACATCATGTACAACCAGAGAAATGAAAAGTTGTGCTCCATTTGTGTAAAAACTAAAATAAAATTAATTAAAAATATTTTTTAAATGAAGTACTTAAAAAAAGACAAACAAACACACTAAATAAATTCAAGGCTCAAGCCAAAGTACCACCATGGTACTGTTTTTCCTCATTCCCGTATGTAAAAATGGTCCCATTTCTATGGCATATGAGTGCCCTATGTGATCAGAACCACCAAATAAAAGGTGGTCAGGGCACCATTCAGTGACCAACTCCAGAACTCAGAACTGTTGGCCATAAGGGGAAGGGAACTCTAAAGCAAGGTGCTGACAGAAACCATAGCCATGAGACATTTAGCAGTCACCGCTCATGAGCCCCTGGGGATAGCTGTACAAACAGCCCCAAGCCACAGTGATGCCATCCAATTATTGGAATTGAGCCCTAACATCATACATGAAGCCCCAGGCCACAAAACATGGAGGCTGAAAAAAACAGATTCCAAGATGAAGGGACTTTGGAAGAGGATTGTCATTCTCCAGAACCACCCCCTGACAAAAATTTCCAGCTTCTGACTATTGTCGGAAATTGTGCAGGTAGATCTACTTTCTTTAACTTAAGGCTTCCTTAAGTGTTTTAAAAATGACAATATTTAAATAGATGTAATATCATATGCTAATATTATTTTGTCTTAATTTGAATTCCTAAGATGAAATGTGCCTACAGGGAGGAGACCTGGGAAGAACCTGCTGCTGATGAGGGTCTGGGTGCTTGACGCCTAACAGTGGGCCAGTGGTCAGAACTCTGGTGTCTAAGCTGCTGTTGGTGATCCCAGACCTGGGCGACCTGGGTGCTGAACAGGAGACAGCTGCTGACTCACAGAGGCAGAGCTGTGTAGTAGAAAGAACCCGGGGTATGGCTAGGAAAGACTTCAAAGTTTCTTATGGTTTATTTGTCTTTCTGTGTGATCAAGTCTCCTCTTAGGGAGGCTCAACTCTCTCTAGATATTTACAAAATTAACATTTCAAGTTAATTTCCAAATCCCCGCCCAGGCCTGAGAGCCTGCCAAGGGCTGCAGAAACTCTTCCACAGTGAAGAATGGCAATCGGTGGATCTAAGGAGAGGGGCCAACATCCCTCCCCCATTCTTCACTCTCTGCCACCACCTTGTCTCTGCCCAGAGTAAGATGTATTTTGCACCTTTCTGAGTGGATCTCAAAGTCCTTTAGACACAAGAATGGGGGTTATCCCAGGACAGAACTCTTAGTTTGTATTCATCAGATTACACTTGGCTAAAGTAACAGTCGCAGTTGGAAGCAGGAACAGGGCTTCATGCTTCCTAAGAAGTCTGGTTGGGATTTTGTAATCACAGGATGTGTCTAGAGTATGAAGCAAATCTTAAATAAGCTCAGAAATATGGCAGAGGTGTGCCTCACTGTGACCTACATGCTGCATGTGCTGTTTCCTGTAATCCAACCAGCCAAGTGGTGGTACTGGGTTGTAGACACTAACAACAACTACCATTGACATAGCATTTACTATGGACAGACACTGTTCTAAGGTCTTTACATACATTACTTGATATACTCCATTGGGAAGATGAGAAAACTGAGTCCCAAAGAAATGAACTTGTCCAAAGGTGCACAATAATAATTAGAATTAATTACACTTTAAATGTTCACATTGTCATCCTCACTTTGCAGGTAAGGAAACTGAGGTTCAGAGGCCCAGAATACTTATCTAAGTTTGTGCAGTGTTGAAGTGGTGGGAAGGCCCTCCCCTAATATTTGGGGAGCTTGGGCAAGGCCTGTATTCCACATGAATAAATATGCAAAAGATACATATCAAGCTAACAGTTAAACAAAAAATTTCCCTCTCCTTCTAATTTGACAGGTGAATCTTTATAACAACCTAAAAGGACAGATTCAGAGGAAGAGTTTTCAGACTCTTTGGTGTGAACCACAATGAAATTGTATACCCCAGAGTCAGGCACTAGCCCCTGGCCTAGTACCATTCTGTGCCCATCCCTGAAACTTGTGCATGGATACTCCAGGGTGGACCATCTAACCCTTGTCCCATACTCTCTGCCAATAGCTGTCCCTAGGCCATCCTGAAATCTAGGAGATACACATCCTTGGGAAGATGAAATTAGGAAGAGGCTTAACAAGTACTGGAAATGGGCTCAGGGTCCCCAGAACTGCAAATTCTGAAGTCTCTACAACTGGACCATGGTCTTAAGTGGGAGATATGGACTCCAAGGGGATGTTCCTTTGACTTGGGGGACTCCTCACTTCATGGACTAAAGTGAGCATCAAGGAGGATCAGAGCAGAGCCCTGGAGAGGTTCCAACCTAGGGCGGAGCCCCTCTTGTCTGGGTTTGAGAGATACTGGTGAGAGTACCAGGCCTTTATTCACACCTAATCAAGTCCAGCGTCCTTGATGTATGGAACCCCTATTAATGTCACTCCCCACTTCTGCCCCTGCCCCCAGCTTTCATGTCACTGGAACTTGACATGAGTAAAGGAAACTCCATGGGAAGGAGAGAACCTTAGAAGAGAGGGGTGGGATGGGTGTGGGGAAGGAGCTGGAGAGATTTCGCCTCACTCCCTTTCACACTTCCCCTTTCCTACTGGGTCCTGCCTCTGACCATGGCTGCACAAACACTGTCCAGAGCAAATCCAAGTCACGTCCACACCCTTTCCTTGTTTACAGACACAAAGCAGGGAGAGAATAGGAACTGCCCTGAAAATGATTCTTTCAAAAACTGTTCATTCCTCCTAACTTGGAAGAGGAGACTTTTGAAAAAAATAAGCATATCCAGAGAAAAGCTCTTTTTCTTCCTTGAGATTAGGCCAGTGAGGGGCCTGCCAGCCCTGCCAGCCTCTGCTACTGCAGCTATGGGTACTTCCTAGCACCTGGCATGGGCTATTTACACGGACTTAGGAGAGATCCTGTCATCAATCTGTCCAGGCTTCTAAATTTAGTTTCCATACATAAATGCAATTTCCTGTGTTAGGTATCATAATTAAAATTTTCCACAAGCTTAATTTTGTATTGGTGATGTTCAAATGTCATCATCCACAGTGTCAAGCTTCCGTTTTTAAAGAGCCAAATTAACACCCTTATTCATAAGCATCTCCCAAGCCTCCAACATTCAGGGCTGAAATGCTGGAGGCACTGACCACAGATCCAGGTTGCTTTCTTTAGTCCAGTTATACTCAGTCACTACTCACCCTTTTCTCCTCCTCTTCTTCGTCCTCTTTTTTTTTTAATATTTATTTTTAGTTGTTGATGGATCTTTATTTTATTTACTTATATGTGGTGCTGAGAATCGAACCCAGTGCCTCATGCATGCTAGGCAAGCGCACTACCACTGAGCTACAACCCCAGCCCACTTTGTCCTCTTTTGATGACAACAAAGTGGTACCAGGGGAATGAATACCTGACCAAATACCAGAGCATCCAAATCCTAGGCCAGGGACCTCAGAAATCCCCCAAACTAATAAAGAAAAAAACATGGTGTTTGGGTATAAAAACCAGGGAGACTTGGTCAGAGACTGTATCAGATCTCAGAAAGCTGTGGGGAATGGAGCTTTCCTCCTACTCCCCACACCCGACCATAATAGTTTTCTATATCTTGGCTTTCTCCTTGCAGATCACTTCTTCTTGCATTTCCACTCTTTTGGGCTCTAAACGGCTACCCAGGCAGCCTTAAGTCCTCTCATTTGGACCACTGGTTTAACCTGCGGCTCAATTACAAATTGATAGCATCTTATTGGCTCAGCTTAAGTCGGGTATTCATGTCAGATCCAATCAGCTATTACTCAAGGGGATGGGTGGAGTCAGGACATTACAAATAAGCCTGCTGGGCCTATCCTTGGGGTGAGAGGGAGAATATCCTCAGCCATGTGGGAGTGCACCACTCCAAAGAAGAACCTAGTATATCTAGTTCAATATCTAGATCGTAAAAGTACTTAAAAAGTTAGACCACTATGCTTTACCTTTGTTTTAATTTTTTTTGGATGATAAGCAATCTGAGGTCAGGTTTCATATCTGTGCTTGTGCTGTTGCACACAGTGCAGCCTTATCTGTCACCATCATCATCATGACAATATCCTCACCATCCTACCTCTTATCATTAAGGCCTTTTCTGGCCTTTTATTATGGAAAACTAACAGAAGCCCAACCTAGGAAGTTGGAAGAGACATTGCTGAGAATCCATTATGATTATTACTTAGCATTGTGTTTGGCTGAAGCCTAATTGGAACAGGCATAGAAAATGGCTGTTGTCAAACTAGGTCACTTTTTAGGCCCAGGGCCCAATCACAGCTTTCGCTGCATTTTCTTCACTTGTCTAATGTAAAACAATAGCCAGTTCTACCCTCTGAAATAGCATAAACCTCTCAGTCTGTAAATCCTAGACTGGGATATCTGAGGAATTTCTGGCAGATCCACCAAGAAACATGGCCAATCTAGATGTTAGAGGAATTCCTTGAGTCTCTAGCCAACCAAGAACATTAACACTTCACCCATATTTCAGAGGAATGCAATAATTTTGTATGGTTGGATAGTCTTTAGGGAATGGGCACTTTTACTATTGTGCATTTTAAGAAATATGCATTTGATTTCCTTGATATGTATATTCATGGGGGAACAAAGCACTCATTGCAAACTTAATTTTGGGCATGGTATAATATGTGCTGCCAGATTAGTTTTCATTTTTTTAAAGAGTTTTTTCTCGCTAGAATAAGAAAAGTTCTGTATCAAAATCAAGGTGTAAACTAAATTTCATTAACCTTTTTATTTATTCACTGGCTGTTCATTGGGCATCTGCTGTGTGCTGGGAACTTCAGGAGATGCTCTTTATCTCTACATGCAGAGATGACAGATGCGATTCTCACCCTCAGACACTCTCCAGTCCAGCAGCAAAGACAGATTTGTAAACCAACAACAGTAGTGCCATATACTAAAGGTTAAAATACACATAGAATGTTAAGGGAGATCAGAGAAGAAATTCAGCCCGGCTGTGTGGAGTGAGGGAATACTTCTGGTGGAGAATGAAGTCTGAGTGGACTTTTACCCTTTAAAACACAGTTAACCAAGTAGATGAAGTGAGAAGGGAATTTAGTCCCTGGGTGGGGGATGTTGGGGCATGAAAGAGCACAAAGCATTGTAGATGTTGTCAATGGCTTGTTTTGGCTGGGGTAGGTCAGGAGTGGTAGGAATAGACCTGGAAACGTGGTCCTGGGGCCAGGTCACAAAGGGCCTTTGGATGAAGTATTAGGCCTTTATTCAAGGATGATGTACAGTCTACAGAGTCTTTATTTTTTAAAGGAAACTTTTTATTGAAGTGTAAAATATGTACAGAAACATGCACATATGATAAATATTCAGCTCAATGAATTTTCATGAACTGAACACAGCTGTGTAGTCAGAAGCCAGATCATAACAACCAGTGTCCCTGAAGCCATCCCCCCACACCCCACTTCCTTCTACTCATTACTTCCCTTTCCAAGGGTGACTGCGGGCCTGACTTCTAACACTATAAGATGTGTTTTGCCTGGTTTTGAACTTTATTTAAGTGGGATTTTAAAGTGTACCCTTTTGTGTCTGGCTTCTCAGCCTTATGTTCATGAGCTTCAGCCTTGCCACCATATAGAGGGAGATGTGGTTCATTTGGTCTCATGATTGTATAATATCCCATTGTAAGAGCATGCCATCATTTATTTATCCCCCCCATTATGTGTCAACATTTGAGTTCTTTCCAACTTAAGGCCATTATGAATAGTGCTCTTGTGAGTGATCTTGTAGTATCTTTTATTGAGTACACACATACACACACACGCACACACGCACACACACACACATATATATGAAGCATATTCTTTTTAAAATATTTTTTAGCTATAGATGGACACAATACCTTTATTTTATTTGTTTATTTTTATATGGTGCCACATTTTTATATGTGCTTCACACATGCGAGACAAGTGCTCTACCTCTGAGCCACAATCCCAGCCCCTATTATGCATATTCTTTTAAAAAGTATTTTTCAGTTGTTGATGGACCTTTATTTTTATTTATTTGTTTGTTTCTATGTGGTGCTAAGAGTTGAACCCAGTGCCTCCCATGTGCTAGGTAAGTGGTCTACCACTGAACTACAACCCCAGCCCCTACATGCAATTTCATAGGATAAAACACCTAGGAGTAGACTCTCCAGATCATAGGCTAAGCATGTATTAATCTTTGTTAGATTCTGCTAAACTAGATATTTTTTTTCTTCTCTTCCCCCCTCTCCTTTTTTGTGGTACCCAGTGCTAAACAATTTTATAAAGTAATTAAGGTTAAGGTTCCAACAGCGGTGTATAAGAGCTCCTATAATTCCAGGTTCCAACATTTGATATTGTTTGTTTTTCATTTTAGCCATTCTTTTGAGTTGTGTCCTTGGCCAACGTGTCCTTGGCCAACCCTTACTTTCAATCATTTGTTGAGTCTCTAACCTCCCGTGTGACTATGTTTGGAGGTAGGAGCTTTAAAAAAGAAATGGGGTTACCAGGGACTAACATTCTTACAAGAAGAGGAAGAGATACCTTCAAGGAAGGTAGGAAAAATGTCAGAAGTGCCCTTCCATATCTAGATGACGGTGCATTGGATGTAGGAGGGGAGTGTGAGATGAATCTAGAAGATTGTTCTTTCTTTGTACAATCCCAGAAAGATAAGATAGCTGTCTGTAAGCCTGGAAGAAACTTCAATAGACACCAATAAGAGTAAAATAAAAGTTCATTATGATAACTCACTTTAAACACAATGCAGGATCTGTCCTTTCTGTGACATTAGCTCTGGGCAGAACATGTGCACTCTGTAAACATTAGCTGTCATCATCATCACCATCATCACCACCACTACCACTACCACCACCACATTATTGTTGTGGAGGTTGCTAGGGTTATGTTTGCAATAAATTGCAACAGTGACCACACTTCTCCAATCCGCTCTGTATTCAAACTTCTTAGAATATGACTTTGAAGATTTTCCATATTTCTCCACCCCTTGACCCTGGACTGGCTTTGTGACTTCTGACCAATAGAATGCAGTATATGTGATATGGTGTGTTAATTCTGATCCTAGAACTCAAGAGGCCTTGAGTGACTTTCTCTCTTGGGACTTTGCCCATCTGTCATGTGAATGCACCAAAGCTAGCCTGTTGGAGAATGAGAGACAATATACATCCAGTCATCCTAGTTGTGCTAGCTGAGGCTCCAGGCATGGAGGCCCAGCCAAGAGAGGCTGAGTCTGGCTCAGGTCAGCAGAAATGCCCAGTTACCCTAAAGACTTATGAGCAATAATAAATGGCTGCATAGTAAGCCACTGCTTTGAGATTGATTTATTGGGCAGATACAGATAACTGCTGTGACTTCCAATCAGAGACATCCATGGAGACAGAGTATATAGGAAGGAAAATGCAGGTGGATGTGGGAGTATGATCAGCTTTGGAGTTTAAGACAGCTAAGTGATATTCTGTGGGGGTGTTATAAAGAGCAGTCTGATCAAGAAGCAAAAATTTAGGAGAATTCAGTATTAGGTAGGAGATGCAGCACCAGGAATGTGTGCCTTTTCCCAGGAAGATAGAAAAGTGGGTTAAGTACTGAACTTTGGAGAAAACCAACATTTAAGAAATGAGTAGAGGAAGATGGTGAGAAGGAAAAACCAGATATGGGAAAGGAAAACCACAAATTAGTAGTGTAATGGAAGAAAGGCATGGAAATTTAAAACTACATTATTATGGTTGAGAGGAAGGTAGGAAAAATGTCGGAAGTGCTCTTCCATGTATAGATGACGATGCATTGGATGTAGGAGGGCAGTGTGAGATGAATCTAGAAAGGGAGTAGAGAAGACAACCATGAAATATCTTAAACAACACTCCAAGGAGTCTGGATTTTATCATGAAGAATTTTTAGCATAGGGGTAACTTTAGCAAGTTTCTCATTGAAGATCACTCTGTAGGATTTCAGTGGATAGGCTGATTGCAAAGAACAAGACAGAAGTCAGAGGTACTGGTTGGGAGACTCTGCAGGTGACATAGGGTGAGGGCCTGAGCTGAGGGAATGTCTATGAGCATAAAGAGAAAAGATGGATTCAATTGGGAGATAGAACTGGCAGGACTTTGTGACTAAGTGTATGTGGAAAGTCAGAGAATACAGGTATGAGTATTAGTTTGGGGGCTTAGGTGGCTGGTTAGATTTTTAAAAATAAATAGAAGTAAGTGTGATCCAGGGCAATACCCTGGCCACACTAGCCTGTGACTACAACATATAGTTATTCTTCCTTGGTATACCCAAGTTATCACAGTACAGAGCCTGCAATGGAACTCCTTATTGGAAATCCACACTTGTTGGTGTGCTGTCAGTTGTTTCTGGAAGTGTCAGAGCATCACTCAAAAAACAAGTTCCTTGGATTTTTACCTCTAACATTCTTGCTTTGCCTCTGGGCTGCCGCTGCTGAAACCCTTGAATCTCCCTTCTGAGATTCACCACTCTGGGATCAGCTGATTTTAGAGTGACTGCTTGTTAGAGTCTGTAAACAAGTCTGGATGGCGCCTGGCAAAATGCCAGAGGGAGTGGTTTGTGAAGTAAGGCCAGCGAGCCATTAAGTGTGGAGATTTCTTATTGGTTGACTGATGTATCTAGTTTATGCTAATTAAGATAAGCTGTGTGGAATGTATAAATACCGCTCCTGTCCTGTAATAAACGGCTCCCACTCCTGCTGTATCAATGTACACAAGTTGTTCGTCACCCCCCGGTTATTTTGCTGCAGCCGGACTGCGGCAACTGCTGCCAATGGATCACCATTCCAGCCTTGGAAATAGCATATGCCCTCTGAAGCCTAACCAGGTCCATGGTTGCTGTCACAGTACAGAAATGGGCCCAGTTTGGGTCTTAATTTTTCAGCCTCCATATTGTTGCTTGGTTGGATACCTGATGTTGCCATTCACTGACTCCATGTGACAGCAGGATATATAAGGGCAGTGGAATGACTCTAGGCTTCTTTGTGTCTTCAAATCCAACTCATTTGGTCTCAGGCCCTAGATCTTCTCTCCTCCAGTTCAAAGCATGCCTATTTCCATTCCTTGTCCCAAGAGAAACCACTTCAGAGGATGATTGACAGCAGAAACATCCATTCTCTTCAGGGAAAAACTCCATCCCCACTCACCAGCATGCACTCTTGTTCCATTGCTCAAAAGATGCAATCACAAAATAGTTCAAAGTTGGTATATTTTCCAAAGGCTGGGGCACTCATTGTTGTCCCTATGGGAGAACACACTGTGTCCTGCTCTAAGTTACTCCCTGATGAGTAGAAGAGTAGTATTTGGATTATGCCTAATCCCTAGTTACTCTACTTTATAAAGTAGTAGTTTACCACCAATCACTCGATTTTGCTGAGATAGAATGCCTCTACAGATTCTGCAAGTAAATAACAGTCATCTTCCCAGCACAGCTATAAGGCATAAACTGATATATTAATTGTGCTAATAAAATGATCACCTATGGGGGCTGGGAACATGGCTTAGTGGTAGAGCACTAGCCTGACATGGGTGAGGCACAGGGTTCGATTCTCAGCACCACGTATAAATAAATAAAGATCCATTGACAACTAAAAAATATTTTTAAAAAATGATCACCTATGAACTTATGGAATTAATCAGAAGCACATGAATGCAAGGGCATAGCAATATCATAGAAAAACCAAGCACTCCAGGACACTGAAAGAAGCACCCCCCTCACTTGAGGCCCATAAAAGGAAGAGAACCCCAAGACTGGACCCAGCAGCACACCAGCCTCATCACCAGGTTACTTGTCATAAGCCTTGCCTAGAAAGATTGCCACAGTGATGAACCTCCAAATCTCTGTCTTTGGGCTTTAGCAGTGCATGATTTCTCTTGCCCACCATGCTCACACACAGCCTTCTCCAAGCAGACATCTCAAGCTGATACTCCAAAACTTCCATCCATCTGGACCCTGACAACCCTGTGCCCTGAACAATTTCTTAGACTGGTTTGGAATCTTACCTGGTCACCACCTATAATGATTCTTTGCATTCATACACTCATATCTGTGCTCTACCTTTACTCTCAGTTCAGCCTCCTGAGCCCCTATGGCTGCCTTAACCCTTTCTTAGCCTTTCTTTCATATATATATATATATATATATATATATATATATNTATATATATATATATATATATATATATATATATATATATATATATGAAATGTATATATATATAAATATATTTATTGTGTATATATATAATTATATATATAATTTTATAAAGTGTGATGTGTGACTTGAGTGTTATAGAATTAGTAGTTAAGATTGGAATTTTGTAGAAAAAACTGTTTGCCCAGTTTATGACTATCTAGTTACCCATTCATTTATTGAACTACCGCCACTGAAAGTGGTATAGACTGTGAATTTATTCTTATTTAATAAATTCTGGCATTGAGAAAAGATAACATGTTTGGTCTATGTTGCTGGCATAGCTCGCTCATGACACCATAGTCACCCTGATAAACTGGGTTTAGAGAGATGGTTCCTAGGAAGATCGTGTGTTCATTTTATCCATGATTATATTCACAATATGCAACATTCAAGTGGATACAAGTCTATAACAACAGAGGGGACAGGGATCAGCTGCAGATCAGCATGTAGATGGTAGTAGGGGTGATGGATAAAGTGGTGTGCTAGAGCTGGCTCATGTGGTTGGACCACTTTTGTGCATTTCTTCCCAACTCAAGGATCAGTGACTGGTAACTTAATGTTGGCCATACTAAGAGTATTTACACCATAGAAATCAGCATACACCATAAATCATCCCCTCCCCCCCAGCACTGTTAAATATTTACTAACACATCTTTGTGGATGGGGATGAATTATTCAAGGAGAGAAGGTACAGGAGAGAGGAAAAAGACAGGGAATGTTAAGGAAGTCACATTTAAGGAGTGAGCAGAGATAGAGGAGTTGTAAATAGAACAAACAAACAAACTAAAAGAGTCTTGGAGGCAGCAACAAAAGATTGTGCTATAGACACTAAAGGAGCAGAATTCGCAAAATAATCTTGGGATATGTGTCTCGAGATATCCATAAATAAGGCTAGAGTATGTGATGGAATCCATTTTCTCAAATATGACTATTCTTGTTTTGTACAGCTGTTTTATCTACAGTATTTTTAAAGGCAATTTTAAGTAATCAAAAGGGCTATTTCATGATCAAGCTGGTAAGCAGTAAATGTTGTAGAAATAACCAGCCAGTGATTTTTCAACCTAGTTATCTTAGTCTTTTCAACAGCTAAATTATATAACCTGTCTATTGTTGGACAATTTGTCTATTCAAACTTTCTGTTCAATCACACAGATTTAGCTATGAACATCGAATCATAATATTTTGGAAACAGAAAAGAACTTCTTGATCATTAATACCCTAATTAGCCAGATAAGGAAATGAACATTCAGAGAAGTTGAGTGACATGGCATGATCATGAAGAACACACAAATCCGCTAATGATATAGACAGTGTTGAATTCAGGTGTCTTATCTCCTCTCCCAGTCTTCCTCCCTCTTCACAGTCTCTTCCTATGAGTGAAAAGACTAACGTCTGAGATGAGTTTTGAACCAAAGTCTGGCGTATCTGTAACCTTTTTATTGAAATTCAAGCCAACCAGGGTCATCGTGCCTATTTTCTTCTGCTTGGGGATATATTTCCAATAATGCACAGGATTTAACCCACCCAGGCTCTGACTGCTGTAACCAGGGGAAACTAGAGTATCTGAAGCCATTCTGTGTTCAAGTTACTTCCAGGGTTATTGTGTTGGGCAGAAATTCTCTGGTCAAGAAAGCTTGATACTAGTCTCTTTTGCTTGTCCTGAGTAACAGGAAAAGATTTGACTGCTTGTTGCATCCAAAGATTAGGTTTTGAATCTGACTCTAAATCACAGATATTGTACAATATAAATTTAAAATAAAAATATACCTAATAGAAATAAGAACAAAGAATAACCTAGGTTATATGAGGAATTCAACTCTATTCCCTAGTATTACTTTCTTTAGAGCTCTTCAGAGGAACTGGTGTTCATCGTATCAACTTACTGAACAAACTCATTTCCTGACTGCTGTTCAGAAGCTCAGGAGATTCCTCCATGGCTTAGGGAGTGTGTGGGAGAAAATTTGACTCCCTTCCCTCATCAGAGTGGAGCAGAGGGAGGAGAGCTGCTAATTGAGTTTTCTTACTTTTTGACTTGAGTGGAGTTTTAGTTAGCTTTTTCGGTGCTGTGACTAAAGGACCTAATCAGAACAATTGTAGAGGAGGAAAAGTTTATTTGAGGGCCCACGGTTTCAGGGGTCTTAGTCCATAGAAGGTTGACTCTATATCTCAGGGCTTGAGGTGAGACTGAACATCATGGCTGAGGGAAGCAGCTCACATGATGATCAGAAAGCAGAGAGACTTCTCCACCTGCCCCTACAAATTTTTACCCCAAAGCCATGCCCCTAATGCCCACCTCCTCCAGCCACACCCTACAACTTCAATTACTGCGCAGTCAATCCCTATCAGGGGATTAATTCACCGATTGGGTCAAGACTCTTACAACCCAATCATTTCTCCTCTGAACCTTCTTGCATTGTCTCACACATGAGCTTTGGGGGGGGGACACCTCACATCCAAACCATAACAAGTGGGGATGTGGATGTCACCTGCACCGCTAGTGTTCCAAACCTGGACGATTCTGATTCCCCTTATTACTGCTGTTTATCTCTGAGCCAGACATGCAGCCCCTATTTACTGCCCTCCAGTGACACATAGATCAGCCACTCCTTCTTCTTTCAGGTACTGACTGATTAATGCCCTTTGGCCCAGAATCTTTCTCCCCTTCTTCCTTTAAAATTTTGTTTCTTTTCACTGTCATTTGCATTCTGCATATTCTCTGGGAGCAGATTTTCCTCTTTTCAAATGATGTAAGTCATCTAAGGAAATTATTCACATTTCCATTTTTCAAAATATATTCGCCTTCTCATGTGGGTGTTATTCCTGAATAAATTGGTTCGGCAGTAAGTGTGAATAATGCTTGAAGTCATCTGCCTCACTTGGTTTTGTTTCTCAGTTTCTCTAGTAGACTAAACATTTTTTTTTTCAGTTGCTTCTTATTATTTGTACCTTTTTATCTTAATCTTTAAAAAATATTTATTTTATAAACAATTCATAATAAAATAATAAGAAATTATACATGGTGTTCTATGTGACATATGTCTTGGTTATTAGTTTTAGGAGGCACAATTAATCTTTTTCACATATTAAAACTGTTGATCCATTAGTTTCTTCCTTAATGCATCTCTCTCTCTCTCTCTCTCTCTCTCTCTCTCGCACACATACACTTTTTTCAGACATTTTACCTTTTTTGTATGCTAAAATTGGTTTTATAATTGGTTAATATATGAGAAAAATTCGAAGGAACATTTCAATTCCAAGTTTCTGAGTTCACTTAAATATTAAAGTACCCCACAAGAGAGTATTTATCAGACAGCTTTAATTTGTCATAGACAATATGTTGAGAGGTAAAGATTTGGACAACTTGACAATGATTGTTCTTTGACCTTGAGTCAGGTGTCTAAGTCAGTGATTCCCCACAATGTCAGGTTGACGTTTCTAAAGGTCCATGGCACAACCAGAGAAATAATTTCAATATAAGGAGTTTTCATAAAGCAAATTCATCCAATCTAAAAAAAAAAAAAGAATCTGGGAAAGTTAATGTTTTTTCAACTTTTTGAAAGCTAAAAGTTCTTTATTTTATGACATAATGGTAATGTGACAGTAAATGATAAATTTCCCCCATAATATCTTTACTTGGCAAAACAAAAATAATAATAATCCTGCTATGTCAGTCTCCCTAAGTTTTTCTGGACACTTCAGGACTATTGGGAACTCAAAAATCTGGAAACTAAACAGTTTAATTCCCTGTGTTCATCTATTTGCTAACAATATTCCCCCCCCTCCACATCTCCAACTCTCCCCAGCATCTCAATGGAATGTACTATTTTCCAAATCAATTTAGAAATTCAAGGTCATGACTCAATTCTTATCGTCTTCCTTCCCATTTATCATGCATGCTTTTTGTGATAATTGCCCTCAGGTTTTATAGGAAAACAGATCCCAGAGATGCATTCGTGCATGCATGTATGTACTCAATAAAAATTCACCGAGTGTCTAAGTGGTGGAGAAACAGCAGTGACTAAAACAGATGAGTCTCAGCTCCCTTGAGTCTCCTTTCCTATTGGGGGAGAGGGTACATCTGTGTGTGAGGGTAAGGTTGGGGAAAGATTAATAATGAGAAAGCCATTACTTAAGTAAGCTCATTACTTAGCAACAGAATTTCATGTAGTGACATATGAGATTGTGGATCAGCTTCCCAGTTATCTTCATAACCACTGGAATGACTGCTGGTAGGTGCTGAGGAAGGAAGGAGACATTTCAAATTGAGGGTGGGATGGGTCAGGGACAGCTCTAGAAGTAGGTGGTGTTTTGAACAGAGATCTGAATAACTAAGAAAAGCTGTCCCTCAATTGATTGGGGGAAGAGTACTCCAGACCCAGAGAATGACATGTACAAAGACCCTGTAGAATTTGACTTTTGGGGGACCAAGGATGAAGAATGAGGGCACAGAATGAAACATTCTGTTTTGAATATATTAAATTTAAGTTGTTTGCTGACATCCAAGTTGACATTTTACCTATGTAGCTGGATGTATTAGTTCTGAGATTATAGGTAAAATTTGGGAAGCATCAGCATATGGATGCCATGGTGAAGAGATAGGGCCAAGAAATGAATGATCCATGTGTGAATCCAATATTTACACATTGAGGAATCGAGGATGAGCAATCAGCAAAGGAGACTGAAAAGGAGCTGCTAGAGAGACAGGAGGAAATCCAGGGAAATTTACAGATGAAAGGATTTCAAAGATGAAGAGCAACTGTGCCAAAATGCAATGTGGGTGGAGCTTTTTTAATACAAATAATTTTTTCCTACTTCATGTTGTTGTTCTTTATTATTATTATTATTATTTGAAATGGGGTCTCACTATGGTGCCCAGGCTGGTCTCTAACTTCTGGGCTGGGGTAATCCTCTTGCCTCAGCCTCCTGAGTAGCTGGGACCATAGGTGTGCATCACCATACCTGACTCTGTTTTTTTTTTTTTTAAATAAGCCTGCAGTTGTAATAAATGCAAAGGTAGCTCCTTTCGCTTGACTCAGCACTGTTAATTTAAACTAACCCTGGTTTCACACCCACCTCCATTGCTTGGCGGAGCTCAGATCTTGGTTTGCAGTTTCTGCCTTCGGACTGGGCCCCAGGACCCTGAGCTACTTTTAGTGACTTTCCCCATCTAGAACATAACAGGGAATTCAGGCCCTGACATAGAGCTCCCTCTTAATCACTCCCCAACTCCAAAGGCTTTCTTTCCTCTCAGGCAAATAAAAGAGAATATAAAGTTTTTTAACACTCTAGTCTGCTCAGATTCCAAGATAGATCCAACACTGTCTCCATCTAACTAACCAACATCGACTAAATTATTTTGCACAGAATACTTTTGAGTTCCTATTCATCAAGTTAGTGAATGATCAGATTCCTCACCCCACCCCTCTTTTAGACCATTGCTTGTTTTGAAAAAGTGTCCCCTTTTCTTCTAAGGGGATGAAAAACACATTTAGAGAAGCAGAACATTTGGGACGCAGCTTCATAGGATGCTTCTCACATTCCTCTATGATTGAGTGATGGCTGGAAACTGCTAGAGTCTGCCAGAAGAGATTTGCCTTCTGTTCTTTTGTCTGACATTCTTTATTGCTATTATACTGGGTTTTTTTTGGTATATTGTTTGGGCAGAGGCAAAAGATGGAACAGATATTGGACTAGAATTTGGGATTACTTAATTCTGCTCCTAGTTCTGGGCAAAATCTCTGTTAAGTTTCAGCGTCCCTCAAGCAAAAGGGACAGTCTACCTGTATTAGCATCTGATGTGTTTCAGTTCTCAAAAGGGCAAAGTCATCTTAGACAAATTCAATATGAATACAGGTCAAAGATTTTGTTTATTGAGGAAAATATTAAAATGTTAAAGCTGGCCCAAAGAGCATTTGAAATTATGTGTATAAAGTTTTGATAAAGAAATATAAGTTTGATGAGTTGGATACAAAACTAGTTAATGTCCAACAGGATAAAAAACTGTAATTTTTGTACTTCTCTGCTGTATTGGACAGAAATTATTTTCATCTGCATCAGAGAAAAATTTTCATATTAACTCTCTCCACATATATTTCCAATGTAATACTGGTTGACTTTCTTGAGCACTTAGCACATGCTGGGCAATGCTTAACAAGCATTATCTCTTTGGATGCTCACTGAAACCCTCTGAAGGTATACATTTTTATTAATCCCATGTTGTAAGAGAGAAGACTGAGGCCCTGAATAGTTAATACAACCATCAAAGGTCACAAAAAGCTCTTTAGTGACAGGGATGGCCATCAATCTAAAGTCTGACTCCAAAATCTTTGAGCTCTTATTATTATTAATATTATTAAAGTCAAGAGGAATAATGAATGTGAAATCAATTTACAGATTGTGACTATACTGTAAAATGTAAGGTATTATTTCTACATCTACATCACTATTAAAAAGTAAGGCAGTAAGAGTTCTTGCCATACCAGTGTGGAAGGAGAACCGTGAATCACAGGAAAGGTCTGTTAGGCTGGGGTGCCTCTGAGACTCGGTTAAATTGATCTGAACAGCTTCTACTTAACTTCAGTTTTCTTCTTTCTTCTTAGTGGATGGATTTCATTGAAGGGGTTTCTTGGCCCATTTTTTATTCATTGGTGGAGAGGTATCCATTCTGAAATCCTTCTTCATTTCCTTTTGTCTCTCTCTGTGTGTTTTCCTGGCTTAGAGTGGAAAGGGCACCATCAGTATGCCTGGGTCTGCACTCGAGCACCATGATTGACTACTGGAAGACTTTGGACAAATAACAGTTTCAAAGACAACTGCATCCAAATCCCTTGAGGGAGAGGGAAAAGGCTCATTAAATCTGCAGGGGAGGGCACTGAAGAATCTGATATGTTCTGTTCCTCATCAAAGCCATTACTGATACCTACCTCGTAGGTAGATTTGTGAATTGCTATTTAATAAGACATTAGAAATATTAGTTCTATTCCCATCTTCTTTCCAATGAAGTTCTACTAATATGCTACTCTTCTCTCCTCCTGTCCTCTCTCACTTCTGTGCCCTCCCCTCCATTCCCTTTCTCACCTCTCCTGTCCATCTGTTCCCTCCTTTCCTGTCCCTTTCCTCCCTTTCCCTTCTCCTCTCATCCCCTCCTGTGCCCTTTCCTTCTCTCCCCTTCTGTCCTTTCTCATCTCTTGTCTTCTTTCCTTTCAGCAGGACCCTGAGATCAGACATCTCCTAAACATAAGATCTTATTCTCACCTTGCTAATTTGGGAAACCATAGTATTTAAATCTGGAAGGAACTGTTGTGACTTCTTTCTATTCCAACCTTTGGTTTATTGCAGAAGGGACTGAGAACCAGAGGTTAAACCCAAACTCAGACATCCTGACTCCTGATCAGTGCTCCTCCCAACACGTCACCAATTTTCTCTGTGTCTGTGGTATCAGGACAATGCTATGGTTCATCCCCATCGTTGTTAGCTGTGTGTTGAGGGACTTGGAAATAAGCCAAGGTGAATCCTTACTGTAATTTGTTCATGAAGAGTGAAGTAAGTTCCTGTAAGCTCAGGCCACCAAAGAGAATGTTTCATGGTGCACAAAATAAAAAAGCCAGATTTCACCATCGGCTGTGCAGTGTCCTCCTTCGCTGGTCAGGAAAACACAGCAAACACAAATTGCAAGGAAAATCGTCTGTGTCTATTTCCACAGAGAACCACAGCTTTTATAGTCAATGTCCTTGAGAAAGAAATAAAACAGCGTACTGCCAGAGATAAGGCTGGTGAGGAAGAAGGATAATGAGCCTGGTGAGGGCAGCCAGAGACCTGGCCATCACACTAACAATGCCTTCTCCAAGTTCCTTAGTGGAAAAATTAAATGCAACACCAGATTTCCTTTGCGTGCTGTAGCCAAGGAAGGTAAACTTCCTGACCCTCCCCTACTGGTCCTGCTGCCTTGGCCCTAGATGTCAAGGAGTTGAGCAGGAGCCAGTAGCTCAGATGGCATTCACCTCACCTCAGGGAGGGACAGTGGGCCTTGAGAGCCCCACCAAGAAAGCTATTTATTCTGTGAGGTAGATTCTTTAGTTTAACAAGAATCCCTGCATCTTTATGGAGTAGTGTTGTGTTCAGTCAGAAGCATCAAATAGAGGGGGCGAGAGCATCAAATAGGGTGTTGCCCCTGCTCACTCAGGCCTGAGGAGGACAGCAGAGATTAGGAAGGGGAAGGGGAAAAGTAGGCAATTCTGTAGACAGAAGGAAGATTTGTGGTTTGTCAAAGACTGGGAGCAATGAGGAATGAATGCTAATAGGTTTCTTTCTGGGACAACGAAAACATTCTGAAACTGGGTCGTGGGGATGGTTGTACAATTTTGTGAATGTATTAAAACCACTGATTTATACATTTTAAATGGATGAATTTTATACTGTGTAAATTACATTTTAATAGAAGGAATTTGCAGATAAAAAGGGGAAACGGTGAGTTTTGGGGAAGTGCTCAGTGCCATCAGGTCAGGACCAGCTAATTTCCCCCAGGTATCCTGCCTGCATATCTTATATCTTTTCATAGTTTTCATTCTTGTGGTGGAATAATGTGCACAGTGTACTACGATTCATAAAGAGTCATCGCCAATGCTGACCATTTACCAGTATTCCATTTTTTTTGCTATCATAGATGACAAGGGCATTCTGCCACAAATCTTGTTTTTTCCCATAAGCTTCCTCCTACAATCTATATTCCTACAGTAATGAAATACTTGTGGTTCTGTGTTTTAACTCTGTTGCTTTCTTCCCTATAATGTCACCTTGTTCCCTTAGCAAGCTTTCCTTAACCCTGCCTGCTCTCTGCTTGCCTACTCGACTTACCTCCATCATAAAAATCCAGCTCTTCTGACTTCATCTATATTTCTACTGTAGGACCTACCATACCATTTTGTAATGTATTTATTTGTCTACCTGTCTCCTTTGCCAGGCTGTGAGTCACCCTGAGGTCAGACACAGTGTCTTATTAATTTCTGATTCCCAGTTGCCTCTGCTTGGCAGGTGGAAGGTGTAAAATATATGTTAATTGGATTTAATTGAATTGCTGAGGCTCTGAAGAGCAGTGCAGAGTGTGTCTCTGCTTCTGTTGAATTACTCCCCTTAGTGCTAATTGGAAGAACTGGAATCACTGGGCCAAAGGGCACAAATGTTTCTCTGTGCTTGCCATATTGCTTTCTCAAAGGTCGTGCTAATTTGTAGTGCCAACTGAAATGAATGAGTGAGCCAATATTGCTGTCACCTTGCCAGCTCATCATTTTAAAAAATGTTAATTTAGTAGGTGTCAAATGATATTTCAAGGTTACTTTAATTTGCATTTCTTTGATTACTACTAGGGCTGAACATTTTTCTCAGGTGTCTATTTCCTGTCTCTATTTCTCCTTGAGGGAACTGCATGGTCATATTCTTTGACCATTTATCTATCCCAGTGATAAGATATAGCTAATACATTTGAGAGGCTCCTTTTACATTTT
This sequence comes from Marmota marmota marmota, assembly GCF_001458135.2. Lineage (NCBI taxonomy): Eukaryota > Metazoa > Chordata > Mammalia > Rodentia > Sciuridae > Marmota > Marmota marmota. Next base: position 16,839,800 of record NW_025999977.1, read on the forward strand.
ATTTATGAGACTATCATTTGATATATTTGTATAGATTTTTCACATGCAGTTTTTCTTGTTTTTTTGCTGGTTTTCATTGCACAGAAGTTTAAAACCTGCAGACGTATTTACCATTCTTTTTCTTTCTTTACAATTTCTCAAAAAGTTTCAAGAAAAGGAAAGGTTTTCCTCATAGATGTGCTAAATCTTTTATTCTATGTTCTGTTCTTTCTTCACAATAATAATAATAATAAAAAATCTCACTCGTTAATCCATCTGGAGTATACTGAGTACTCAGCTATTTTTTAAAAAATTGCTATTACTAATTCTAATAACTCTTATCAAATATTCCTTGAATCAGTCATGAGTATTTGACTCCAGCTAACAAAAATCTAAGTGAGATGGCTCAAGCAAATAGATTTTTAATCTTCTCACTTTACAAGAAGTTCAGAGGGTATTGGTAGTTGCTGGATCATTAAATGTTTCTATGAGGTTGGTGCAGGAAACTCAGATTCTCTTGGCCTTTCCCTCAAGCTTATCACCTCACAATTCCAAGATGGCGGAATCACTGTGTTCAAAGCAGAGAGGAAAGACAATGAGAGCCACATTGGTCTCTCTTGTCAGGAAAATAAAAACTTTCTCAGAAATGTACCAGCAGATTTTTCCTGAGGTCTTATTATTGAGAACGGTGTCATTTGGTCACACTTAGCTGCAATGGTGGCTAGGAAAGAATTAGACTCTTCCTGTTTCTATAGCAGAAAACAGAAGGAAGAAGAGGGGTAGGAAAGATCACTCACTGAATCTGCCAACCAGAAGTGTCTATACACACCTTCCTTCCTCCTTATATTTTAAAAAGGTATTTTGTGATAGAGACATAGATTTTAAATACACATTTAATTTACTTATTAGCTATATTTCATTCACAAAAATACTTCATAAATTAATAGAGTTTTTAAAGTCCCTTCATTTGGTTTCACTAATCTGTGATCTTGTCAGTGCATTATTTTAATCCTCATTCTATTGTATAGTATGTTTTAATGTCTGATATTGATAGAAACTTTTCACAGTTTTTCTTTTCTACATTCTCTGTTAATGGTTTTCTCACAATTTTTACACATATATTTTAAAATGCATTTGTGGAATTAAAAATACTTATTGGGTTTTTAGATCAAAACAACATTAAACTATGAATTTAACGAAATTAAAATACTCTTCTATTTGTTAACACAGGCATTTTAATGTTATTAAGTCTCTTCATCTTGGAGTTGATTGCATTTTTCCATTTATCTGAATCATCTCTTAAACGTTCTAACAAAGTTTTGAAGTTTTTAAAATTTATCTTATTTTATTTAAGAATCACGTTATATAGTTCCCAATCATTCTAAGTTTGGAAACTGAGTGTGTGTGTATGCATGTGGGGGGAGTTGTAAATCAGATGTCTTTTCTCATTATGTTATCTAACTGGTAGTCAAGGGTATATGGAAGTTGTCAAGTACTTCATGAAAATCAGACTGCTTTGTTTAAATGTACTTCTGTGGGTGGTAGATCTGGTACTTGCCTGACCCTCTCTCAAGGTTACTGGCTACATCATTGATCAGACCTTGTTTCTTTGTTATGTTGGGTTGGATGGCAAGTAACAGCTAAAGCTACCACTTTAGATAACTGAGCTGTACAGCTTATAAGTGTTCTGTTTCTTTTTAGTTCTTCACTTTGTGGGCAACATAGCCTTCCTGTTGAGGCTGGTGGTCCTCATGGTGATCAGATTGATGGCCAATCAAATGTGTTTCTTTCCCAGACTCCCCCCTCCACCCCCGCCACCACTCCCAAAGCATCAGTGTCACTGGCTCAGCTTAGGTTCTCTATCACCATGATCCAGTAACTATGCTCGGGTGAATGAAACTGTACTAATCAGCTTAGGCTTGAACTGTGGAATCATCTCCCCCTAAAGCATGCGGGTTTATGTAGAAGGCATTAGTATACCCCACACCCACCTCCTCCACCCAATTAGGACAGTTACCAAGAGTTGAACAATGGGTTCTGAGGAAGCGACCATAACACCCACCACACTAACGATGTCACTTTTTCCTGGACACCTGCCCTGTTGCCCTAAGTCCAGTTTCAAAGTCCTTCCTTTGTAGTCTTCTAACACAGGGGATCAAACCATAGTAGAACTGCCTGTTTACTTATGAAACCAGAAGAAAAATAACTTATTTGTAATCTTCTAGTCATCTCCTAAGAGGGGATATTTTGCTAATAGGAAATTTTTTTTTTAATGCCTGAGATACAAGGCTTAGTGGTCTGCATAAAGGAGAGACATGAATGGCCTGAGAGGAGATCCTGGGCCCAGGACCTGTCTCTGGGCTGGGAAACTGAGCATAGAGTAGGGTGGGGTGAAGACATTAAGTATTGAGGTGGTGGGGAGGACACAGATGGTTATGGGGAGAGGAATCAGATGTTGTGGAGAATAAATTCTATATCCTAATAACATCCCCCTCATACATTCTTCGGTAATATATCCTTTTTTTCTTTGATCTAACAGGGCAGATTTGTTTGTTTGTTTATTTTTGTGGAGCTGAGGATGTTACCTGGGGCTTCACACATGACAGGCAAGTGCTGTACCACACAGAGCCACACCCCCAACAGCAGGGTGGATTTGAGAGGTTTGTGTTCAGGAGGCAGGGCAAGAATGGGGGCTGGCTTCGAGGCTTCGTGACAGATGGGTTTCACCTGTCTGTACCCATCTCTATACTCTAAATCCTATGAGAGCTGGGATCAGTTATATCTTGTTCTCTGTGTCTGCTGCAGTTCTGAGTACACAGGGACTTGGTAAGTATTTGGTGAATGATTGAACAAGTTTGGCAAAATCAGGGAAACCGTTGTCATCCCACGCCTGCCACTTTCTCAGCTCTGAAATAGGGGGACTGATAATCACTTTGTATACTTATCATGAGATTTAAATCTAATTTGATAAATAGTAACTATGGTTATTAGTTCTTTCCAAATTCCACCAGCTAACCTACAAATACTAACATTTACTGAACATTTTCTTTGAGCAAGACCCCTTTGCTAAGCACTTCACAGATGTTACCACCTTTGATTCTAGTCCTAACAACCACCTTGTAATTGCCCTGATGTTAGCTCTTCCTTCATGACATTCTATATGAACAGCATCTAGCAACATTTCCTTACCACACATGAGCACCAAAATCTAGATAGGGAAATGTGGATTCCTTTGCTAGTATGCTTCTTGCTACTTCATTCTCTAGAGATGCACAACTCAGTTGTTCTCACAAGATTGGACAGAACATAAGTGATGGATAATTTAAGAGCTACCCCAGAGTGAAATGCGATGGATTTGCAGTTGCTGTTGCAACCACATGACCGTAGAGTCAGGCAAAGGCTGAGCCTGTGGTCACTAGTGATGGGAAAAGTCGGGGGGTGGATTTGTGAGCACCAGGAATCAGTAGGCTTTCTTTTCTGGCAGGGTCTATTCCTGGAACAGCTGAAAATACAGAGGCTAAATTCGGACTTCTGGATAAGACTCAAAGATTGACTGGTGAGAAGGAGAGGGGAGAAAGGGACTTTGTTCCTGTTCATATAGGTCCTCTGTGCATATTTAACATTTTGGGATGTTAGTTTTCTCATTTCTAAAATAGGAATAATAATATCTGATTAGTCATCTCTCATAGGAGGATTTGGGAAGGTTTAATGAAGTGATGTTCAGAATTTCTGCATGGAAAAATACTATAGAGATTCTAATTATTTCAATAAATAAATATATATGAGCTCCATGCAGACTCTGAAGAACTTAAGGAAGGGTAACACTCATTTAAAATTAATTTATTCATAAGTTGCAGATCTGCATTATGCACTGAAAACTCCATAATAAGATCTATAATTCTATACATATAATATAAATGTATACTTATAATCATGGATGCTCTTATGTGAAGAACCAGATGCTTTTTGCTGTTTTTAACTCCTTGGATTTCTGTCCTTCCAGAAAATACCAAGTGATGAACTTGACAATATTGTAATACTATCAAATGAAATTGTCATTTGCTTTGCAAGCCAAAGGAACTTCTCAAAGTATGAAGCAACTGGTAAAGAATTAAGGTAACATGAAGAGCTTAAGTTAAGATTGCATGTTCTCTAGACTAGAATAACTCCATTGTGGAGAAGCATTTTAATCAAAAGCAGAAAGCTCTAATCAAAAGTAATAATGATTGTTATTAAGTTTGGTGGTTAAAAGGAATAAACTTCATTTAAAAAAGATCCCCTGACATGGACTGTTCAGTTTTCTACTCATGAAATTTACTGTAATTAACTCCAAAGGACTCAGCTCTGGGAGACCCAGACTCTGGTCTGAGACCTACTGCTACCATGGTGAATGACCTTGAGAAGTCCTCCAGTCTTGTTGGATCTCTGTTTTCTTATCTGCCAGCTGAAGAGAATGGAGTAATTTCTACACTCCTTTCAGTTCTAAGACGTTGTGATTACTTTAAATCATTTCCAGAAAACTCAGTGCTTATCTTTGGAATAACTGCTAAGCAACAGCCTGAAATAAGAGCTAAAAATGAAGCGAGACTCACCAGAGTAGTGACTAAAGCTTATGCCAACATCATTGTGCGATTATAGTGCCCTAGACCCTGTGCCTCACACATTGCATTTATCATCCACTTAAGCCTTCAGACAATCTCAGGCATACCCAAGTATGACAGCTAGAACATGTCTCAAACAAGGGATGACAGCAAACTGTCGAACGTCCAGGTCTCAGCCAATGGGTCCTTACTTACTTTAAAGATAGATCTAAATCCCTTCAACATCAATATGAAATAATCCAGGGAGAGATGGTTGCTGGTATCGCTGTACATGGCTTTTTTTTTTTTTTTTAAATCTTATCTCCCTGAGGCATTTGGTTGTTTACCAAGGTCCACGGCATAATTAAAGACCAATTCTTAGTCTTCCTATTACTAGACTTTTGGGCAACATTTGATATGAAACAATTGAAACAATTTCTGATCATGGGGCTCCCAGGACCCCAAACTTATCTGGCAAAGATGTGTGACCTAATGAGGAGGGTCTGAACAGGTCACCAGAACAAGAAGAGCCTAAGATAGGAATACAAAAATGAATATAAGCCAAGTCTGTTCACCTTGGTGAACTCATGCAGGCTGAAGCTTTACATACTGATGGTTCTAAAATTAAAACTTGACGCCAGATCTCTGCTCTGAACTTTAAAACAGATATGTCCAACTGCCAACTCAGTATTTTCACTTGGATACCTAATCTCAATGTGAGAATAGAACTTTTGGTTTTTTTCTCTAAACCTGCTCCTCCCCTAGTGTTCTAAAACGTAGAAAAGGCAATTATCAATCACCTAGTTGCTTGGAGGAGGGCAGGGTGGAATGATAGATCCTTAATACTTGGTGGCATCAAAGGTCACTGAAGGAACTCAAGGACAGACTGCCTCAAGACTTCTTAATAACTAAACACAAAAATGTGCTTGGGGTTTGAATCCTCTATTACATTTTCTGCTTCTTGCAGCTCAATGCAACCTTATTGATACAACCAGACAAAAATAAGACTCACTGGCACACAGAGCTGTCCAAGTATATAGAAACCACACAATGATAGGAAACATCCCAATGTGCATACAGACAATTTACAGAATATTTTACTTTTATAGAATGAAGTAATAAAGAGGTAATTCAAAAAATACTTGCTTCCAGTTTTCTTGAATTTGTTAATATTTCTTGGTAGAAAAAAATATTATTTAATATTTCTAATCAAAACAAAGCAAGGACCCAGTTACCCTCTTTGACTTGTAATCTTTTTCAAGTTTGTATGACTTGGGAAGTGGTCTATTAGTTATGATACAGTGGTTGTTTTTCTTTCTCTCTACATCCTCCACTTTCTTTTGTTAACATACAATACAACTAAATTATGTAAGATAGAGCTCCCTGGGATTGGAGGATGCACTACCTAGGAGGTAAGAGTGTGATTTGTTTATTGACCTACTATTGGGAGTCTCTTCAATTCAGCTTCTGTCTCTGCTCAATATAAATCTAGTTCTGAAGATGATAACGAGTTATTGAATTTGCTGAGAAGGGAATTGATTGCCTAAGGGCTGGAGAAGTTGGTGGGAAAATAGCTTGTTATAAATGGAATCTTTATTAAAAACACAATTCTCACCATATTTTTTTTTCAAATGGTAGATGATGGGTGATGTTAACTGACCCTTAGGTTTAAAAAGAGAGCCAGGAGAACGGACTCTGTGATTATTGTCAATGAAGTTGTGAATCCTAGGCTTGTGTAGGCAGTGAGTGGAATCTAAATAGGAGTGAAGTGATAGGAGTGCTCAGAGTGAAGACACAGGCTCTGCTGCAAGGTGCTGGGAAATGATGACAGGGAGGGGGACAGGTGGCCACAGTGTGTTTCATCTCTGTGACTTCCAGTGTTACTTTGGATGTTCTGGCTGCCTGGGCTTGGGGGTCAGGAAGCGTGAGCATCCTCCTTGATCCTTTATTGCTTCATGCAGGGTCCTCCTGAAGCTGTTTGGGGGAACCAGGGTTGGTATCAGTTCAGATTGCAAGTATCTGCAAGTAACAGAAAATCCGTCTAAAGATGTCTTATACACATGTCCTTCAATTTTGTTTTTTGACACCCCACACAACAAGAAACCCAGAATTAGGCTAATGATTGTTCAGTGCCACAAGGCATCTAGGGTTTAGTATCTGCCGTGCCATCCTTAATGTGCCAGAGTTTGCCTTCATCTTTGACTACCCATGATTGCAAGACGACTAGAACTCCATCATTTCTAATTCAAGGCAGGAGGAGGGGAATAGGAAGGGAAGACACTACCATTATTTTTTAAAATCTGGAAATCAAAATATTCTACAGAAAATCTCAGGAAACCTCTGTTTATGTGTCATTATTTCAAATTGTGTTCCATGGTCATCCCTTGGTGGGGAGGGAAGCTAGGAAAGAAAATATTTACCTTGGTACTTTGATAAATGTTTTATAATTAATATTTAGCTTGAGTAAAATTGTTAGCAAAATACTGCCATAAAAATATAAGATAAAATTAATGAAACCTCTTTACTGCTTTGCCAAAGATCACTCTTAGTTCCTTGAAGTCTCCAGAGCTCCAGAGCCACTGTTGGTCCTGGCAGGAGACAGCAGCAGAGACCAGGAAGGGCAGCAGAAACTAAATGCAGGAACTGCCCTACTCTTTTACCCATGAGAGGAAGAGTAACTTCCCTGATAGGGTATTTTGGAAGAAGGAACAAGGCTTTCTCAGCTCCCTCCCTCCCTCTCTCCTCCCTCCCTTCCTCCCTTTCTCCCTCCCTCCCTCCTCTCCTTTGGGATCTCCTGACTCATCCATTTCTGACCATTCAGAAAGCCTACTGGGACAGACTTTGACCCTATGGACCCTATGTCCATCTGTGCCTGTAACCTGGGGCAGTATGGGTAAACTGCCTATTGTTGTTTATAGAATTAATCTCTGTTCTCTAATTTAGACTTTCTCAATAATAAAGCTGATAATTTTTATTTTTATCTGATACTTGTGTCTAGCTCGTCAATGGGCTCAGGTGGGTGAAAGATAAGTAATATGTATGAATGTCCTGGCAGCCCTACAAGTATGTGCATCTCAGTCTGGCATGACCTGGGGATACTCAAGACTCTAAAGATCCATACAGATAAATCTGATTGTGGTAGACAACATCAAAACATGTAATCTCCTTTACTTGGGTCATGCTGGTTTCCATTTCTATGACCTTTCCCTGGTAGAACTATACAGCTGATCGCTTGAAGACCTGTATGGATTGATTTGACTCTATTTGCTTGAACTATTTGCAGGGTGAATCCAGCATAATTTTGTGAAGGTTTTGAGGATAATTAAGACAGTCAGATTGCCCCCAAATTACTTCCAGGGTGGATATTTAGAGTCAAAACAAAACAAAACAAAACAAAAACAAAAAACAAGTCTTCATCCTTGGAGGAAAGAAAAACAGATTTCTGGAAATATCTTTTCCTTCTCACAGAAAGAACATTGGCAATCTCCATTGTCAAGCAGCTGTGTTTGGAAAGTGCTCTTATTTGTCTAGGTTTGGGGTTATTTAAGATCCTGTTACAAGTCATGACCTGTATATCTAAGTTTGATCCAAAAGAAACTCTTATATTAAAAAAAAAATAGGAAAGTTCAGCACTGGGAACAATATGAAGAACTTCTTAAAGTGTGTTTCAGGTCTCATCTGCATAAGCATGTATGTCACCAAAATGTATTTTTGGGGTTTCTGGACTACTCTTACAATTAAAAATATAGCCTTTAAAATCAACAGTCTCACCCACACAGAAGAGTCAAATAGATCTTATTGCTTGGCCCCCCCCAGGGGTATTATTACTTTCCCCAAGAAGGCGTCTTCTTAATGTGACTTATGACCTATGAAGAGTACCTCAGTGTGTCCTGAACTACCCAGGTCTGCTGGAAGACCAGCAGCAGGGCACTCCCAAAGGTAAAGGTTATATCTTGTCTACCCAACGTTCTGGGCTTGTTCATGTTCAAGAACCTAAAGCCATGCTGCTCAAAAAATCTTAAGCTGCTCTGAGCACGAGGCTGAAAGTCGATGGCACTGTTGGTCCTAATCCCAGGTATTTGACCCAACTAGATATTAATAATTGTGTTTGGGGGTTTTCCATCCAGATGGGGCCAAGGGACAGTTAACCCTGACCTTAACAGTTGTAGCCTAAATCCTTCTTCCTAAATTTCACAAAATGTACGCAAACAAGTAAAGCTGGTGTATCCATCATTTTTCTCCAAGAAGCAGTAGGGATTTAACTGTATGCAATCATGGGAGCTAATGATATATTCACAACCGTTTCTGTGAGGCTGTTGCTTCTGCCTCCGGTGCTGCAGCTTGAAGTCAGCAGGACAAGTAGTCAGGAAGCAAAGATGGGTTGAAACAAGGGAAGCACAGATGGAGGGAGCATGTAAGAATGAGGGGGAGACATGAGGATGGGTGAGACCTCACATTGAACTCTCACCCACCTACAAACTTTAACCTATACGATGGAGGTGTCTTGCAGAAGAAGCTGGTGCCTTCCCTCCCATGGAGAGGAGTGCCCCTGCCTCTAGAGTCACAAAAGCTGATGGAGGAGACTTGGTAGGCCCAGCTGCAGTCCCAAGCCTGGCAGTGGAGCCCCCAGATCAGCAATAGCATGTGTGAGCAGCAATAGCATCCTGTGCCCACAATGACCCTCTGAGCATAAAGGAATATGGCCATTTCATTTCTCTTCCCATGCAAGCCAATTGTGCATAAAAGAATATTCTGGAAAATGTAGTCCCAGCTTAGCTAAACTGGCACAATATGAATCCATCATAGAGAGGAAGAAGGTGGCCAAACAGGCTGCAGAAATATTAGTGTCTCATTGCTTTATGCTTCCTCATGGACAACTGAACAGGCTTTATAGTCGAATAGCCAGATCTATTAATTGAGGGTAGAAAATGTGAGCGTTTTAACTTTATGTGACAAAAGAATCTGAGATGGTGCATATAAAGCTAAAAGCCCAGTATAAATCACTCAAACTATAAGAAGATACAGAGAAAAATTAATAGACACCTTGGGCAAACTAAGAATGTTAAAGGCCTATGACCCCTCCCCAGGGAAGGAGGAAGGTTTCCTGATGGGTCTCTAGTAGCAACAGAGGTAACAGCACTAGCAGAAGGACATTTAGATCTTTGCTGACAATGTTTGAGTGGAAATCAGGGAGCTGCAGGTGAGAAAACTAGAGAGTCTGTGCTTCACAATTCCCTGTAAAGGAAAGAGATTCAGCTCCCCCAGTTAATTCTCAGTATCTCTAGAGAAGCTGCCTCTGCTCATCTACCCAAAGGGTTAAGATGAGGTGAGGTAATGTGCCAGGATCCATGATCTATCAATATCATCACATCATTAGCAAGTCAGGGGTCCCAGTGGTGGATATCTGAGTGGGTTCCTAGAATTTTTAACACATTTTCTCTTTTACATTTTTTGACTCCCATAATTTTCTCCCATGGCAAATTGGATCCTTGAGTCATATCCAGATGGATCGAATGAACCAACAACTCCCTTCTACAGAGGGACCCAGCCATTGTTTAAAGCCATCATAGTGATAACTGCTAATGACAGACATCCTGAATCTTTCAGAGTCACCTGGAAGATGTCTATTTAGCTAGAGAGGCTATGTTATTTGGAACTGTCACTTGTTCTATACATCAGTAGGCTGTGCATTCTGCTAATTGCATACGTACAATCACCCTCAAGTGCACTTATCCTTGACCTACCCATGTTATAAATATTTCAGTGCTTCTTGTCTGAGGAGATGATTGATTATTCATCCTTCCTTCTGTGGATTGCAGACCAGATTTCTCCATACAATTTAAACATCATTTATATTTTGTTTCTTTTGCTATATTTTAAAGGGAGAAGAATATTAATGAGAGTGAATGACACAAGACACAAAGAATGAATGCACATTTGAAAGGGAAATTAATATGAAATCTTAAACCAAGGGGAAAAAGTAAAGTAAATACATGATTTAACTGGCAAAAAGACAGGCATCTTGTTGACCCTATAAAAATACAAAATCTCTCCCTGGATATCCTGCATTACTCTCAAAATGTTATTTTCAATGTTTGAAGGAAGCGGAGCCTCTACATGTACAAGATGTAAGTGCTATTTAGAGTGACCAGATTTCAGTTCCGTAAGTTCCAATTGATGTGAACAGGAAACATCTCCAGAGCAAAGAACCCATTAATTTATTGAGCATCTCAGCAACATAAAAATATCCAAATTGCATTAATACATGGAATGTAGTGCCCAAAGTAGTCCATGAATTATTGCAAGATGAATACAGCTTAAATCAATTTCTGTCCAGAGATATTTGATACTGACTACAGAATTTGAGGTAAGAGTCCACAAGGAATGGAGCCTTAACTGCTTAATCTCTAAAATTGAATAGGTGTAAGATGTGGCAATTTTTATATGAAATGGAAGGTCTCTGAACTGGTCCAAAGAGCCAGCCAAACTTGACATTTGATGTGGATAATGCTGTCTTTAAAGACAGCAATCCTTCTGGGGTAGAATGCTCACAGTTTCCTTGGTAAATTAAAGCCTCCAACACCGGTCAGCCTCAGGCAGAATCACTACAAGAAGAGGCTATGAGGAGTGGACATGGTCCCTTTCTCCAGAAGTCAACTTATTTGTGAACCTTTTTCTTTAAAGAAAAAAGTTCTTTAGAGCAAGCTTGCCTTCCTTCTCCTCTGCTCGTCCTTCCTCCCTGCAGCCAGAGAGGACAAAATGGTTGTGAATGAATACTTTGGGTGCCTCCTCTTTTACCTTTAGACATTAACAACATTTCCCCTTTTCCTTCTTTCCTTACATCACCACTGAAAAGAATCTTTATGCAGTTACTGATCAAATATCCATTGGGACTCATTGACAAGTCTTTAATAGGAGAACAGATTCATCTCAGAGTAAAAGCAAGGCGACAGTGGAAGCTATACTCAATCAGGGAGAACATCCTGGTGCCTGTAGGTACTTGCACAGCAGGTGAGCCTGGAAACATGCACAGGGATATAGCACCTGCTCTCCAACAGTCTGCTCCCTACAGTGCCCTTGGCTTTGAGGAACTCACTTGGAGAACTTGCACTCTTCCTATGGATGTCTTGGGGGAGGGCAAGACATGGTATAAAACATTTCCAGCTCCCAGTTCCCAAAGTTTTCCTTGTAGGCAACCTATTTCTAATCAGCCCAGGCACCATATGGTTTCTTAGTGGTCCTGAAATTGAGAGAGGCCTCCAGTTTCAGAAAGAAACACAAGCCAGTGTGATATTGGCATCTCCACTCCCATAGCCACAGAAGCACGTCTCCTCAGTCTCCTGTTCTGTTTGCAAGCCCCCACACAATAAGGGAGCTAGGCTCTGGGAGCCAGGTCCTCACACCACACACACACACACACACACACCCTCCAAGCCAACGCTGGAGAAGGAGAGGAAAGCTTTGAATTCCTTATGAGATTAATTTGTACCAACTTTAATAACTAAAAGTGACCTGAGAGAAGTCACATCTGCTTAAAATGACACTAACATTTAGAAAGGGTGATTTGACCAAACAGGGTTGAAAGCAGTGACTCAAAGGATAGAGAGAACCACTTTCTTAGATTTCCTTCAACAAGTTGAGTCTCTTGAAATTAAGTGGTTCCCTAAAAGGCATAATAGTTTAGTTTCTGTTCATTTTAAAGGTAGTGATAAGGCAACACCACTGGGGAAAGAAATGGGTGAATAGTTTCAAGGTTTTTCAAGTTTTCTCCCCTGAGGATGTTAAATCTGTTTATAAAAAGGAACACCTTGGCAGCCTGGGGTCCCAAGCTCTCAACAGGGAGTCCAGCTGAGAACACATGGCCCAGCTCAGCCTCAGCAGCAGAGCTGTAAGTTCTGATCAAGGGCCATTCCCTCCCTCATCTCAGTTTCCTCATCCAGCAGATGTTTACTCCCCACCCCCCACCAGTTCTGGTCCCCAGCTGCTCCCAATTTCTCCTCAACTTGCTTATGTATGACTCAATCTGACTTTTTTATAGGGGCCAGAGCATTTGGAACACGTCAAATGTAGGTTAAGTACCACCCAAATAGTGATTCCACATAAAATACCAATTATACAGCAAAGAGTTTCCTTTATTCCTAGATTTGTGTGTTACTCTGGAAGTCAGCTGTTAATCCCTCATGTTCCAAGGGGAAGTTACTGAATGGATATTGAGGATGTATTAGGAGCTTGATGTAGTGGCTCTGGGATGGGTCACCTGGGATCTTGGAAGGCTGTGCTCACATCAGTAAGTGGATCCTAGCCACCAGTGACTGGCTTTTCCACTGAAGGAAAGAGACCAAAGCTGCTATAAAAGGAGACAACCATGGCTGCTTTTTCCTCCTTACAAGACTTTTAGAAGTTAATTATTAAATATTTCAAAAATAAAATAAAATATAGATAAAATATAATAGCACAAATTAATCTATACTCAGACTTTTAAATTGTTAACAATTGGCCATAATTGCTTCATATTAAAAGACAACAACAACCAAAAAAGAAAAAGAGAAAGAAAGAGAGAGAGAGAGAGAGAGAGAGAGAGAATCTTAGCTACAGTTGAAATGCCTGCCTGTTGTCAATTGAGGAGTCATTACCTCTCCCCGGAGACAATAAATCTTTTATTGTTGATGTTATTAAATATGAATTTGTCCTGCCATGTTTTTATGCTTTCTCTATATATTTATTCATATATACAACTGTTCTCATCCATTATATCTATATATTTTTGTGTGTTTTAATATTTTACACAAAGATAGCCTATCAAACATGACTTTTTCTAACTTACTCTTTTCATTCAACTATACTTTTTCTATTAAACTGTGTTTAAAGTTTAATAGAAACATTAATGATATAATGTTTTATTGTATGATTATGAAACCATAATTTCCTGTTGTACTATTGACTGACATTGGTGCTCCTCGCATGTCCACATTATAAACAAGGCTGCAATGGACACCTGGATGTGTACCTTGTCCTTTTCCTCTCTGAGCAACATATAACTGAAGGTGAAAGTTTTTCCTGGAAGGATGTGAGCATCACTGACATCAACAGATATTGCAAAATTGCTCTTCTAAATGGTCATGCAAATTTACACCCTGTCATATTGCAGACTTCCTGTTATTCAACATCCTGACTAGCCTTTGGTATTAACAGATTTTAGTCATGCTGGTAATTGTGAAATGCTACTTCACTTGTGATTATAACTGGCACTTCATGATTGATAGAGAGGGTGGGAATCTGTTCAGATGTTTATAGGTCTTTAGAGGATGCTCTTCTATTTAGTGAATATTCCTATCCTTTGCTTTTTTTCCATTGGGGTGTGGCTTTTTCTTGTTGATTTGTTGTATTTTCTTCTATTTCGATATACTAATCTTTTCTTTGTTAACATGATGAATTGCAAATATCTCCTCCTGCTGTGTCCTTTCACTTTATACATGGCATTTTTCGTCATACAATAATCTCACATTTTAATGGAGCATGAATTAATCTTTTCCTGTATGGTTGGTACATTTTCTCTGTTATTTAAGAAGCCCTTCCCAATTCATCAGACATAGAGACAGAGGCAGTTTTGTGACAGATGAGAGTCTATACTTGGAATCAGAATGCTTAGATTTGAATCTCATATTTTATTAGCACCTTGAATGATGGGGAACTTATTCTTTTCTAATTCCTGGAATCATTTGTGTTGGGTCAGGGTTATCTGTACTTTCAAGTCACCTGGGCCTTGTACATTTTGCTGTTGTTATTGTCTAAGGATTCTTTGAATAACTTTATTGCAATATTATTTATATGCCAGATAATTCACCCATTGTTAGTGTACAGTTCAATCATATTTAGTGCAACCATCACCACAATTTAATTTTAGAACATTTTTATCATCCCCTAAAGTTCCCTTGTAACCATTTTCTGTCAGTCTTAGCTCTCTCAGTGTCAGGCCATCTGCTAATAGAGATGTCATATAAATGGAGTCCTACAATACGCAGTCTTTCATGTCTTTCTCTTACATAATGATTTTGAGGGTTATTCATGTAGCATTAGTTTATTCCTTTTCATTGCTGAATAGTATTTTATTCATAGATATACCAGTGTTGTCTCATTTAGCAGTTCATGAACATTTGGATTGTTTCAAGTTTTTGGTTATTATGAGCAATGTTGATATAAACATTTGCTTACAAGCCTCGCTACTTGTTATTACTTTGTAGGTGCTTCATTATTTCTTTCTGATTTGTTTTAAGATTTTATTTTTGTTTTCTGCTATTTCATTGCAAAATTTCTAAGGGTGGATTCATTTGTATTTATCTTTCCAATACTTGCTATGCTTCTTGAGTCTGAGGTCTTCCTATAATTCAGGGAAATTCTCAGTTATTAACTCTTCTAATGTCTGATATTTTCCACTTTCTTTCTTCTCTTTCCAGAATTAACATGATATAAGACATAATTTTTCATTGTTGTCTAGAAAGTTTCTTTGCCTCTACCTTCGAGATCAAGAATTTATTTTCTCTTCTGTCAGGTTACATTTTCTGTTTAACTAGTTCATTAAATTCTTAATTTCAATGCACCATATTTTTTATTTCTGAACAATCTCTTTGGTTCACTTTCAAACCTGTCTTTCCCTCTACTCATCATGTTTTTCTCTCACTCTTCTGGTATCTGTTCCTTTAAAATGGACAAATTTTATACAAAATTACATATAAGAGGATGTGAGGGGAAAGGGAAAAAAACAAGAGAGAGAAATGAATTACAGTAGATGGGGTAGAGAGAGAAGATGGGAGGGGAGGGGAGGGGAGGGGGGNGGGGGGGGGGGGGGGGGGGGGGGGGGGGGGGGGGGGGGGGGGGGGGAGGGGGGATAGTAGGGGATAGGAAAGGCAGCAGAATACAACAGACACTAGTATGGCAGTATGTATAAACGTGGATGTGTAACCAATGTGAATCTGCAATCTGTACATGTGGTAAAAATGGGAGTTCATAACCCACTTGAATCAAATGTATGAAATATGATATGTCAAGAGCATTGTAATGTTTTGAACAACCAATAAAAAAATTAAAAGAAAGCAAGCAAACCAAAATATTCCAAAAAATGTCTAACATCCAATAAAAATTACTGTACATGTGAAATAAAATAAAATAAAATAAAATGGACAAATTTTTTACTCATTTTAAATATGTAATTTTTTAAAGTTTGTCTTATTACTTGTGTTCTAACAGTATGGTTTCTCCCATGTATGGCCTCTTCGGACTCTCCCTTTTTATGGTTTCTTATCTTGTGTGCCTTATCAACTTTTATCAGGGGACAAGTTTAGCAGGTGCTAGTTATCACATTTAAGATACTTGTGCTTCCTGGTTTGTGGAGGTATCACTTTGGGTCAGTTTTGTGTTTGTTTCTGTAAGACGAGGAGTTTGATGTACCTAATCCAGGTTTCTGGTTTTATTCTTTAGCTTGGGATCCTTAAAACATAGATAATGTAACCTAGAACTTACACCTCCATAGACTTGTGGTTTTATTTATTAGACACTTTTTGTTTGTATCCCTTATTGATATTTTTTTCCTACTCATTGCAGAGGCAGACTTCCTTTTTCCTCTCTGGCCTAGCAGATTATTTTTTGAAGCCTATTAGAAGGAAGGGGGCAGCTCTTTGAGGATTCCGGTTGTGTATTGATTCCTGGTCTTAGGCCTTGGGTTGCATCGGATCCTGCCCTCATTACCAATGCAATAAGGGTTCAGTACACCTCAGGACTACCGTAGTGTCAGCTCATGGGCCTGCATCTCCAGTTTTAGAACTTTCTTGGCTGCTAGCTTCAACTTTCTTTAGAGTTTGCCTGCACATTAAAATTTCCTTTTACCTGTATCTTATCCAGTTTTTCCATGTGTTTTGAGCTGTGTCAAGATCAGCTTCAGTTTGGTGTGCCACGGAGCTGGATGTCTTTCTCTTTCTATCCTTGAGCCTGCATGTCCTTTGGCTGTGTATCTAGCCAGAGCCATGACAGATTGGTTCCCCTCTTTGAAGAAGCCTAGGCTTCTCTTCTGTTCACTGCCTCTCCTTGGCCTCCATCTTCCTTTCTTTGGGAACCTAGAGTCTGACCTGGTTGCTTCCGTAGAGGAGTCCCATCTGTCTTCTCTTCATCTGGAATTAAGCAAAATACTTCTGGAGGAGCACCCCAGAGGACTAGTGTCCCTTTTGTCCCTTTCTATATCCTTCTCCCCACTGTCTACCTAGGAGAGGCCCAGGTCAGCACCACTCTAGGTCTTGAGAATGAGTCTCTGGTTTACCTTGTGTTTTTTCTCCCACTTCTCATTGATAAGTATGACTGTCACTCTTACTACAGTGATCAAGAGCCAGGCTTGAATTTGGAGATGGGAGTGGAGAGAAAGAACTAGCCTTTCAGCTGGTTTTGGTTTGGGTATTTAGGCACAAGCAAAGGCCTTCCTTACTAAGAAAATGTTTCTTACTTTGTTTGCTTCTCTGTGCCCCTCACAGGAAGGGGTGATTATTGAGGAAGGGATCAGGATCCCAAGGATCCTGAATCTGTTAGATCTCTGCCTCTCACATATATCTGCTCATTCAAATCACCTATGGAACTTCTAAAAGTAATATGGATAAACTTCCCTTACCCCAGAATAATCAAGTCAGAATTCCTGAGGATGGGTTCTAGGTATCGATATTTTGAAACTCTTCAGATTATTCAAATATGCAGCCAGACTAGAGGACTGTCAGACCACGGCTTCAGATACACGGCCACCACTGGATTCATGTCCCATGATTATTTCCAACACCTTGAAGTTTAAGTCAAGACTCCTGGTCTCTTTAAGAATAATAATTAGCTATGGGGGAAGGTTAAGAGAACTCTAAGTAGATATGAAATAACTGTGAGCACATGTATTTTCATAGGCCAAGAGACTGCTTACTCTGTGATACAACAAAGCTTCTGAATCACATGCTCTTGTTAAGGTCAGGGAGCCAGGGTGTTCTCTACTCCCACTCTCCACCCCCTGGATTATTTGATCTTTGTTCTGGTCTCCTTGGAAGACAAAGACGCTCAGTCTATAACATTTTTGCAGCTGGAACGGTGGTCCCTGGAGTCTGAAGCCTCCTCTTTATTCTGGGGGTTACAGTGGTGACCCCGCAGGGTTATGAATGTTTTTCTGTCCTGACTTCTTCCTTTTCCAGTTGCTGGCTAATACCTCTCCTAAGTATCTTCTCTGCTATGTTGGGCCACTTTTAGGTCCTCCAATGGACCCAGTTAGCACTGGCTACTCTGGATCTTGTTCTACAGAACAACTGTGAAGTTTCCTTGGCTTTGAGCTCTTTTTTGAATGTTGGGCCAAATTTCTCTTGCACACATTGCAGGGGAGAATATAGGTTCTTTATTCTGCATCTCAGCGGACAAACTGTTTCCAGATTTCCCTTTGAGGTTATTGAAGTCCTCTCTCCAGGGAGGAGGGACGAGATTTCCTTTTGGCGTTAGCGGAATGTTCAACCACAATCCCAAGAATTCTTAGGGTAGAGCAGAAGGTGACTGGATCATTTTCAAAGGACAAGTGACTCAATTCTTGAGAGGAAATATCTGTTGAAACGAACTCTTGGGTGCTTGCTATTTCTCTGTAACAGTGGAAACTCACTGATCAATTATGAATGGTCTGAATTTTCAAATACTTCCTTCTACCATCTCCCTAGGTCTGTATCCACTTAATAGTCCTTCACCATTCCTACCTCAACAGCATTAATTTAAAAATTCAGCTACATGTTAGCTTTTCATCACTGTAACAAAATACCTGAGAAAAAAATCAGTTTAAAAGGAGGAAAGATTTAGTTTGGCTCATAGTTTTAGGGTTTTCAGTCCCTGGTTTCTTTGCTTTGTTGCCTTTGGCCCTGTGGTGAGGCAGCTCATCATGGTGGAAGCATGTGGAGGAAGAAATGCTCACCTCATGGTGGCCAGGAAGGAGGGGGAGAGAGGAGGATGGGATCCCAATATACCCTTCAAGAGTTAAGTTCCCAATCACCTACTTCCTTCAACGAGGCTCCACCTCCTGCAGTGTCCACCACTTCCCAATAGCACCATTAACTGGGGACCAAGCCTTTAGCAGGTGGACTTTGGGGACATTTAAGATCTAAACCATAACAACCTACAGCTGTGCTACTTAACACTCTTTCCATGCTGAGGACATGAGTCTTTCCTTTATTGTGTTTTTCTCCTTCATTTCTTAATTATTTCTTTTCTTAAAAGAATGCTGTTCTTGGGCTGGGATTGTGGCTCAGAGGGAGAGCGCTTGCCTACCATGCGTGAGGCACTGGGTTCAATCCTCAGCACTACATAAAAATAAAATAAGGATATTATGTTCACCTATAACTAAAAAGTAAATATTAAAAATTTTTTTTAAAAAAGAATACCATTCTTTATCTCATTCTAATCAGTTTGCCTTGAGTTTGGTTTCTTTTTAAAACTGTTTTTTAGAACTCCCTTCAGGAGGCTTTACCCTGCATATTGGCAAATATCGGTGTTAACCTCGTGAGGGACTGGGAAGGGGACAAGATTATTCACTTTTTCTTCATAAAACTTTGTTTACTTTCTTAAAATGGGCATATATTATTTCAGCAATTAAAAATATTAAAAAATAAATTTGGTCACAGAGAAACTAAAAAGACTGTTCCCTTTATTGGGATTTATGTGACCTTTTACCATATGTACAATTTCTTTCTTTCTTTTTTGGTACCAGGGATTGAAACTAGGGGTGCTTAACCACTGAGTGATATCCCCAGCCCTTTTTGGATTCTTTGTTTTCTTCCTTCCTTCCTTCTTTTCTTTCTTTCTTTTTTGTGGTGCTGAGGAATTGAACCTAGGGCTCTCTGCATATGAGGTAAGTACTCTACCAGCTGAGCTATATCCCAAATATTTTGGTATTTTATTTGGAGATAGCTTTTCACTGAGTTGCTGAGTGCCTCGCTTTTGCTGAGGCTGGCCTTGAACTCACAATCTTCCTGCCTCAGCCTCCCAAACTTCTGGGGTTATAGGCGTGCACCACTGCGCTTGGCTATACGTACAATTTCTTATAAATGTACATGCTGCACATAAGTACCTTTACAAACACATACATACATAAGTATATTTATAAATAAATTAGCATTTATAAAGAACTTAGGATATTACCCTGCATTTAGTGAATCAGGACACAGTAAATTAAAAAAAAATGTGCTGTGATTTAACAAAACAAAGGATTTGCTTTAAATCTGTAAGTGAAAGGAAATTCTGAGTTAAGGGTGAAAATACAGCACTCAGTTGAATGTGGAGTGAAAACACTGCTGGTGGAAAACTTCTGATGTTTTTTTGTTCTCTTTGAGAAACTGGAATGAGTTAAAGTTGAGGAGCATGCTGAGGTTTAACTCATTCCATCGTTTCAGAGTGACACGAAACGTGATTTAAGGCCAGCAAGCCTGCCCAGGTTTTTAGTTCTTAGTGGAAGTTGTCTGTCTTTGATTGATTATAGAGGACCAGGGGTTCTGAACACCTATTGTGACTGACCCAAGGCTGAATACAGCCAGGGGGATGGTTTGCTGCATTCCTGTGGTTTTTCTGGTTCTAGCCAAAGCCCTTGGACTTGAGTAGCTATTGGATTGATCTGAGACTCTTGCACTGGACCCTGTATCCATCCTACGGCCTCAAGGGGTCTAGGCTATTTCCAGGTCAGACCAGGGAAACTCAAAACTCAAAAAAGGATAGTAGTTGTCTCCAAACTTGGCCAGAGTCTTTGGTTGCCTGTAGAACTGGAGGTGGGCTCTGATCTGAAAACTTGGGGAACAGGAGGCCGGGCCAACCAAAGCATTCACCACCAGGATGGCCTGAGATAGCAGCCAGAATCCTACTCAATCTCCTGCCCAACAGGGCGGCCAGGCTGCCTTGACCTTAGCTCAGAGGGTTCAGCCAGCCCTGAACCAGCTTTGCTTTTTGCCCAGATTATCCACTGGTGTCAATATGATCTTCCACCTTAAAACTTTCCTTGAAGGCACCCCCCCCCCAAAAAAAAATAAACAGAATTACATTTGCATTGTATTTTTGCAAATATATTTTTCTGATCTTAGTGCATGGTAGCTTTTTTTCTTTCTTGTTAAAAAAAAATCTTTTTGAATTATAAAAAATGCTGTTACCAAGTATTGATGTTCTTGCTAAAAAAAAAAACCAAAAAAAGTGTAACCTGCTTTTATTGGAATGGGAAATTCCACAGAGACTTATGAAAAAGTGCAGGGGCTTCTTTTGTGTTCTTAGGCACTAAGTTATAGAATTCAATTGTTCATGGATCGATAATGCTACAACTTTTAAAGCTGAGGTTTCTTTAGGTTTAAGAGGAAGTAATTTCAGGAGGAATTAAAAGTAGATTCATCACTACATAGGGAGGGAGAGGTCGGGACTTTTCTAATGACTCTATTCCAAGTTGAGGAGCCAAGTTCAGCCCCTGGAACTAAACACCAGCGTCCTTCCGGCTATTCTAGCTGTGGAGGGAAGTCCAGGAGAACCTCTTGTCCTAAGACAACTGGGTAGGGTGGAGACCAGTCAGAATTTACGAGGGTAAAGTACCAGAAGCTCTCGATATCCAGGTTATAGGTCTAAATTCTTACTTGGCTTGTTAAGCCTTTTTTAGTCCCATGAATTAGAACCCCATGAGGACCTGGCTTTGCTGAAGAGGTAAGAGTTTATTTATAATTAATGCATGACAAAATCAGTCCTCCTGGCAGTTAATTATATGCACATTTAATTTATAAGGTACCTAAGCATTTCAGTTTTATTCTCATTTCACTTCAGTTCTTCAAAGACCTATCCTGGCCAAATATTGATTGTAATATTTAGAAAAAGTCTGGCCACTTCTTTTTCTGATTACGAACAAGTCTGATCATGGTTGAAGAGCCACTTTTTTTTTTTTTTTTTGGTGAGGAGGGTGGGGAGCTACCAGGGATTGAACTCAGGGGCACTCGCCCACTGAGCCACATCCCCAGCCCTATTTTGTATTTTATTTAGAAACAGGGTCTCACTAAGCTGCTTAGTGCCTCCCTTTTACTGAGGCTGGCTTTGAAATCTTCCTGCTTCAGTCTCCCAAATCGCTGGGATTATAGGCATGCACTGCACCTGGCCAAAGAGCCACTTCTTTTAAAAGCTTTGTCTACCTGTTTGTTAGTAGAGATTTAACAAATATTTGTTAAATAAATGAAAAAAGAATCAAAGATCAATTCTATTTCACAGCATTTAGCCAATTCATTTCTGTCCAGGAAGAATGGGCATAAACACTTGTCTTCTAATGTGGCTAATCTCAGCATTACACGTGATGTGTCATCCAAACATCCAAACGAATTACCATCCCCCATTTTATTAATTAATCTGTGAGCACAACTTTAGGGTGAATTTCTATGTTGTATAATGGACCCATTATATCTATATCAGGATTTCCTAATATGGGAAATATTGAAATTTTGGACCAGATAATTCTTTGCTATGAGGGACCCGCCTGTACACTGGAGGATGTTTAGTAGCATTCTGACCTTTGTCTACTAGATACCAGGAGGAACCTCTTCCCTTGCCCCATACCCAGTTATGACAATGCAAAATGTTTTTAGATATTACCAAATGTCTTCTGCTGAGAATCATCCTCAGTTAGGAAAAACTCTTTTATATTTTATATAGAAGCATAATATGTGGGTTGGGGATATAGCTCAGTAGTAGAGCACTTACCTAACATGTGCCAAGTCCTGGGTTCAATTCCCAGTACCGCAAAAGTAAAAAAATTAAAAAAGAGTAATATGTGATTATGCCATTTTAAACAATACTAAAATTGGGGGGGGGAACAATAATCTTTGTTGTTGTTGTTTTGTTTTATTTTGTTTTCTGTTTAGAGAAGGTGTTCTGTAACATTCTGCTCCAAGGAACACATGCCGAATGGATTTTTCTCTGAGAAGTAAGGCTTTTGTTTATGGGGATAATAAGTGTTGTTTGGGAGTAGAGATTTATAGTTATGAAGGTTTACAAAAATAATATTTGATTTGATTACTTTTGGAACAGAATAAGAGGAAAACAAAGACCCAAATGGTCGTAACCCTTACCTTGATGAACTCTTAAGATATTGAAAGCAAAATTAATAAGTGCACATAGTAAAAAATTGGTACAAGAGGATAAAAATGAAAAAAGATGTCTTTCTTCTTCTGTTCCAATCCCCATTTCTCCCCAAAGTGAATTATGTTCATCATTTTTCATTTCAGAAAAAAAAAATGTTTACCGTCAGTAAAATTCAAGTTTCCCTTTGGGAGAACTGGAATAGACCTAGGTGTGATGTGACCCTGGGGTGGAAACAGGGTGGTGGCTTGAGCCTGACGCCAATTCTAAGCAAATCAGAAAGGAAGACCTGGCTTTGCTTCATTAAATGGGTGTGAGATTATTCGTTACTTATTCACCCTCCCTAGGAAGGGAGAGTCTTCTTTTTCCCAGGGTGCACTGGCCACATATTTTGGAAATTTAGCTGTTTTTAGCTTAAATCTGATAGAGTTTTAACTCATGGAGCAAGCCAGCCGGGACCATTTCTTTGGCAGAGAGCTCTGTCCCCGTCTTTGTTAAGGCTGACCTGTTGTGTCGGCCCCAGGGACTCATTTACTGCCTTTTTCCTTGGTACACAGGGCACCCACTCTTTCCCTGCATTATCATGTTGTTCTGGAGGGAACAATTCCTCTTTGT
The DNA here is from genome assembly GCF_001458135.2 of Marmota marmota marmota. Lineage (NCBI taxonomy): Eukaryota > Metazoa > Chordata > Mammalia > Rodentia > Sciuridae > Marmota > Marmota marmota. The sequence continues at coordinate 16,863,103 of NW_025999977.1, forward strand.
TATGCGGCTGAGGTTCCCCAGCCAGGCTCCCGTGAATGGATACAGGTTCCTAGTGAAAAAGCACCCGTGGGTACTGTCACTGTCTTGTCCTTAAAAGGTGCCTGTGGGTTCCAACAGCTTTCCTTAATGAGTCGGCTATTCAGAAAAGTTCTGAATTTGTTTGATGTCCTGAAGCATTTGAGGCTCTTGATCTAAAAAATGAAGAAATTCTCAGTATTCTGTAAGCATGCTTTTCTTCCAGTGAATGAATCTCTTTATGCGTTCTAGTCACTAACACCCTAAAGTTCAGACACATACAAATAAAAAGGGCCATTTGTATGGGGAAAGAATATTGCAGGACAACAGAATTTTTTGGTTATTTGTGAACTTTCATGACATTTCCCTTCTAAATATATTGCTGTTTGCTCATTCACTTATTCAAGCAGAAACAGACATCAATTAAGTGATAACAGTATGTAAGAGACTTTAAGGCACTGTGTGGGATATACTGGGAGGGAGCATAGCAGAGTGACTAACAGCTCAAGTCTGGGAATAAAAATATTTGTCAGTTTTGCCTCTGTGTGCTATGAGGAAGTCACTTAACCTCCAGCCCAGATTCTTCATCCAAGAATGAGAATAGTGATAGTATTGAAAGCATTAGTTGAGACATGACAAGGCATATCCTGTCAAATATCTTCTAATTACTAATTTGATGTTCATTTTTTTAAAAAAAGCAACTTTCAGATTAAAAGGACAGTTCTGGAAATAAATTAAATCATACATAGTAAAGAGAAGTAAAAAGGAAGATCTATTGCAGAAAATAAGTAGCATTAGCTGCTATAACAAGCAAGCCCCAAGTTAATGATAGGGATAGTTTTCTAGGGTATTGATACTCCTAGTGACCAAGGGATCCTGTTTCCTTCCACTGTGGCCTTCTAGAGTTTCAGAATCAGTCAATTCAAAGTTCATGAATAGGAAAAAAGAGTTTGTGTGAAATCCTGCATGGAATGTTTTGTAGGAGGGCATGGTGGCACACGCCTCTGATCCCAGCAACTTAAATCACTACAGTCTGGAAGTGATGAATATCACCTCTGTCTACATTCTACTGCTGTAAAGCAGCGGCACAGTCCAATTAAATGATTGCCCAGCTTGGAGTCTTTTAATTAGTTTTAATGTTTTATAATTATTTCTTCATTGTTTAGATTACTTTCCTGGACGTGTTCTATAATGGTGACATTATTAATGATTTTTATAAGTAAATGTCTTACTGTACTAGCACAGTTTTACTCTTCTCAATTTCTAGTGAATATTAATTCTTACAGCCCTCTGGACATTGATAATAATATTGCAATATAAAAATTGTGTTGAGCCAGGAGTGATGACCCACGCCTATAATCCCAGCAGCTCGAAAGGCTGAGGCAGAAGGATGACAGATTCGAAGTCAGCCTTAGAAACTTGGTGAGGCTCTAAACAAGTTAGCAAGACCCTGTCTGAAAATAAAAAACAAAAAGTGGGCAGGGGATATGTCTCAGTGGTTAAACACCTTTGGGTTCAATTCCTGGTACCAACAAACAAACCAAAAACCAAACCAACAACAATACCTAAATTTAATTGAATACCTAAATGGTATTTAGAGGAATAGCTAAAAGAGAAAGAAAATTATGCTTGTTGTGTTTTCAGTCAGCTCTTTCACTGCTGTGACCAAAAGACCTGAAAAGAACAATTTTAGAGAAGGAAAAGTTTCTTTGGTGTTTACCATTTCAGAGGACTTAGTCTACAGTAGCTGACTCTGTTTCTCTGGGCCAGAGGTGAGGCAGAACATCATGGCGAAAGGGTGTGGAAGAGGAAAAATGCTAAGGACGTGGCCACTAGGAAGCAGGGAGAGTTCTCGCTCACCAGGGACAAAATATAAACCCCAAAAGCACATCCCCAGTGACCCACCTCCTCTAGCCATAACCTACCTGCCCACAGTTACTTCCCAGTTAATCCTTATCAGGGTATTAATGCACTGATGGATTAAGGCTCTCGTAACCCAATCATTTCATTTCTGAAATTCCTGGCATTGTCTCACACATGAGCTTTTGGGAGATACTTCATATTTAAATCATAACAGTAGTCTTTCACAGGTTTCGATTTTTTTTTTTTAGTTGTCAATGGACCCTTATTTTATTTTATTTATATGTGGTCTGAGAATTGAATCCTGTGCCTCACACATGCTAGCAAGCTCTCTACCACTGACCACAGCCACAGTCACAGTTCCAATTTTAACAGTAGAAAATTTGTGCTTTGCGATCAGACTAGTAAATTCCGTTCAGCCATTTTTTGGAGTACGGTTTTTACCCTCTCTTGGCCTCAGCTTCCTCCACTTATAAAAATAACCACTAAAACTTACTGTGATTATGTCTTAGGAAGTAGATGAGATACCTGAAAACCACAGTTCTTGATATAGAGCCTGTGCTACATAAATGGCAGCTGCTTCTCTGTCCTTCTCTTCCTGCATTCTACAGCCTAGGACCAGCCATGACCAGCCCTGGCTTCTTTCCTTAGAGTTTAATCTGGAGGGAGCACCCACTGAAAATCACAGGAAAATATCTAATGGTCCACAAATCAGGTGGAATTCTGAGATAGGGAGATCACAGAAAAGTCATTTGAAGACTCAGAGGGCAGATGGTTTGTAAGCTGGGGGAAGCGGAAGGCAGGATAGATTATCTAAAGTCACCAATTTCAGGGTTGGAGAGGTCTTTGAAGAACAGCATGGCATGTAATTGAAAGCATGGGGTTGGACATTAGACCAAGCAGGTTCTAACTCTCTCATAGCTCTTCACTGTGTACCACTGGGCAATTCACTTAGTCTTCTCAGTCTCTGTTTTCTCATCTGGAAAATAGGAACAATAGTGTCTCCTTTAGTGGCAGTTTATTTGCAAAAATCTGTAAAATACTTAGAGCCTCAGTAAGTGAGGTCCATGGAGCCCCTGCGGGGTGAGTGAGGAAACAGGCCCAGAGAGTATTAACAGCTTGCTCCAAATCATTTAGGCAGCTAGTTAGGTACTGGATTAGAACCTTGCATTAGAACCAGTGTGAACCAAGTCAGAGAGCTTGCAAATGTCACATGGGCCTAGGACAGAGGTAGCAAAGGAGGGTTTGGGTAGAGAGAGAAGGGGTAACACCAGCCCTTGAAAGCAGAGAAGGAGCTCAATGGATGCAAAGAGGAAGGGAATATGATCCTCACTTCTTGGGCAGGGAGGTATTTCATGCAAACACATTCTGAAATTCCATTGCAAAGAGATGAATGATAGAATTAATACAATATACTTTGACTCAAGACCAGGAATACAGTCATTCAGCCACAGAACCCAGCGGAGACAGACCTACTAAAAGGCACCCAGAGGCTTTGCATCATTCTCAATCTGTAGTCAAGGAAACAGGAGGCTAAAAAAGACATTGCCACAGAAACACTGATTTGAAAATATCTACCAGAGAAAGAGGAGAACCAGTTATGTATTTTGTGCCCACGTTCCCATGGTAGCACGTGTATGTACAGAATGCCTAGTGAGGAACAGGTGTAATTGTATGTATATATGCATGCACACATGTGTGCATACATGTAGTGTGTGTGGTGTGTGTGCATGTGGGTGCATGGGTGTGTATGTGTTGGTGATGGGTGTGGAGGATACACAGCCCCAGCTCAACCTGAGACAGTTGGGAGAGAAGGAATAAGCACACAGTCTATCCATGAATGGACAAGGAATTCCCAAGAGCTTTTGAATTTTTAACTGTTGTGCCAAATGAGCAGTGGCATAGCATCTCAGAGTTCACTTGAGGTCAATAGAGAAAATTATCAGCTAAAACCTGGGTCCTTGAATGCATGCAAATGGGTAGACACTGGGTGGGAGTAGGGTGGGCGGTGTGATGTCATGGGAAGAATGGAGGCTGTGGGGTCAGATGCACTTGCTTTGGAATCCAGGCTTTGTAATAATAATTCATTGTGGAGCCCTTGGCAATTTGTTACACAAACACTCCAGTGTCTGAGACTCATCACTGAAAGAGAATAATAAAAGCTACCTTTAATGGTTTTGTGAAAATCATAGGAGGTGTTATAAACACATGTACCTAGCATATAGGAGACACTCAGCACTATTATTTTCCTCCTCACTCTTCTCTTTTAAATAAGAGAGTTTTAAACCTTAGAATAAATAAGAATCACCTGGAAGCTGCAGTCTTGCTTCACCCCCAGGAATCTGCCCTAAAAGTCTACAAAGGGGACTCAGGAATCCGTCATCTAACTAGGGTCACAGGGATCTATTGAGATGACCCAGCAACTGTATGTGAAGAAACATTGTCCTAAAAACATGAGAAACTAGAGAAAAAACAGAAGTCAAAGAATAAAATCTACAATAAGTAACAGACATCCTTTTTGGATACTTTATTTTCCCATGTGGCTGAGGAGGTATGGCAGCCAGGTCACTTCCAGAGATGTCAGTCATGGTGGCCCAAGTCAATAAACCACACTGATGGCAAAAGCCTTGTTTGTAAGTTGAATCGGGGTAGTTTCAAGACCAGGTGATGGAGCAGAGGGCCCCAGAAGTTGTGTGGCCCATCTCCATAGTTGTTTGCTCATTTGTTGCTTCACTGCTTTCTTTATCTATTCATGAGTTGAGTGCCTGCTACGTGAGGCTTACAGGACATGCTCACGGCCCTCAAAAATCAGAAGATGCTAAAATATGACACCTTAAATCTCAACCAAGGACAACAGATCAGAATGTGATGGAAGTACAAACTTAGTACTAGACATAAGTTCTACAACTATGGGGACCTAGAGATACGGGTCCAAAAAGGCTTATTGGAGCCTTTGGGAATTAGGCTGGCACTTGAAAAGGGAGTTTGAGTTTTGAATATATAGAGCCAAGGGCAGGACATTCCAGTTTTTTCCTTTCATTGAATGCTTCTTTTTATAGTCATTTTGTGGATTGTTGTATATCCTTTAGCTATTATTGTTGCTGTTCAGACTGGTGCCTCTGTACTTTGCTAATTATAACATGCTCTGTTTCCTAGGAAAGAGGAGCATTCCTGTACTTCTTTATCAGACAATCCTTTGGTTAATTTCGCCTGCATATTTCCCCAAATCTATTTTAGAACAAAATTTTGATATTCTAGAAAAAACTCCATTAACGTGTATAAAGCATATGGCTTGATCAATTAATTAGGGAAGAAATTAAAATAGCTTGCAATAGTTTTTCTGTTTAAAAATGCTGTTTCAAACTCTTTTGGAACTTGCTTAGGTGCAGGCCCAGCACCCTGCCCTTTTGTAGGCTGCAAAGCTGTGTGGCGCTGGGATAACCCCCCAGAATGACCAGCACTGGTTATCTGCCCTTGGTAACCCTGAGCAGTGTTGTCACCACTAAGCCAGGAGAGTTCTGCCTCACAATGGCAACTCTAATTGAGCGGGTTAAGCTACAGACTTTGCCAGGCACCAGAATGATAATGTTTCCCTCAGCCCAATTCTCAAATCAAGTAAAAAGGAAGGGAGAGCCAGGTCCAGCCTCCTAGGTCCCAATGCTGCTGGCTTTGTTGGTTTCTCCAAATAGTTCCTATTGATTAACTGGGGATCTATGGGACACCTGTTAAAGAGAAAAGGTACTAACAGGTATTGAGCACTGGTAATGTACATCTGCCAATCCTTAAACCTGATACTAGCTCCGTGTTTAAGTACATTCTCTACCTGCTTTATCTTTTTTTTCTTTTTTATAACAATCCCATAAGTAATAACTATTATTAAATTACTAAGTAAAGGGCCAAGTTAATTGTTAAACTATACTTGCACAGTGACATGGAACAGTCACTAGTCTATTTAACACCAACATTTATGACTTTTTTGGTATAGCACACATTGTCCAGCTGCTTAATATCCAAACTCTTTAATGGTTTTGTGAAAATCATAGGAGGTGTCATAAGCACATGTACCTAACATATAGGAAACACTCAGCCCTATTATTTCCTTCCTCACCCTTCTCTTCTAAATAAGAGAGTTTTAAACCTTACAGTATATAAGTTCAAAGAGGTATGAGTGCAGATATCTGCTGTTACCATGCAAACTACATAGGTACTGCCAAAACATAGGGAAATCTGGGTTTCCATTAAGGAAATAATAAATGTAGTTTTCCCAGGAAAACTAATATCTGTAGCATCTTGCAGTGTAGCCATCTCAGGGGTGTGCTGCAGCCAGGCTGTTTGTCATGTAAAAGCCAGTTGTTAAACTTTCAGGAATATTCTGAGTCAGTTGTTAAACCTAGCTATTAGTAGAAATTAAATTACATAACTTATGATTAAGCAGTGTTAAAAAACAAAGGTCATAATTATTCATAATCTGTCACTGCCTAACCATTATTACTACACTTTATTATTACCTCTGCTCTTGAGGTAGAAATACTATAAAATGGTACTATACACTGTGTGCATCTCTTCAAAGCAGATATTCAGAGATGTTCTGTTGATTTTGTTGAAATCAGCCATGAGAATTGTAGCTACACTATTGGCAAATACTATGAACCCAGGGTGTTCCTCCAGGGAACCAGTTGTGAAAACACCAGCATACTATAGGCAGTCTGCAGATGAGTGTTTCCTTCATAAGGAAATAAACAGTCCTAATGAATATCTTTAGTAAGCTCAAAAATGCCGTCCCATCACTAGGGTCTTGGCCGAGAGAGCAGAAATCAGGAAGACAGAAAGGGTCAAACTGTGACTGAGCACTAAAGACTCCTTACAACACAGGGATTCTGGGCCATTCGCCCAATTCTGGCATGCATGAGCTTCCCCAGGGTCCTGGAAGCCATTGCCCCAAAGGAAACCCAGGCTGAATTTATTGTGCTTCTAGTGCCCAACCAATGAAAGCCCTGGTCTGTGGCTTTTTCCAGAACACTTCTGCTTTCTGGGTCTCAGTGCAAATGGCCAAGCAGTGGCAGCCCTGGCTGGGGAGGTGTATGATCGTGACATTCACAGAAGGTGGTGGGGCTGGTACCTCATTGGCTTTCTTTCACTCTCTGTTACTCCTGTTTCTGGGCACTGCCAGCCCATTGCCCCAGTGAGTGCATAATGCTGTACCTTGGCCAACCATCCCCACAGAGTCAGATTTATCCTTGGGAGTAGGTGTCTGGAAACAAGTAAGACCGAGACATTGGGAAGAGGATCAAAAATGAAACTCATGGCAAGAGAAGAGACTATAAAGTGAAGTTGAGATTTTAAGGTAAACATGAACTTTTAGGATCCTGGAAACTTGGTGGGTGGATACTCATGACAGAAATATAGTTAAAATTTCTTTGGATGTTATTTTTTCTTTACCTCTTTTAAAAAATTTTAAATCGATGCTGGGTGTGATGTTGCATGTCTATATTTCCAGCAACTCAGGAGGCTGAGGCAGGAGGATTGAAAGTTCAAAGTCAGTCTCAGCAACTTAGTGAGGTCCTAGGTAACTTAGCAAGAACCTGTCTTGAAATAAAAAGGACTAGGGATGTGGCTAAGTCCCCCTGAGTTCAATACTAAGTTCTAAAAAAAATAATAATAATAATAATAATAATAAAATTTTAAATCAATTCATGTCACTGAAAAGTATTGAAGAGGAGAAGATCTGGCCCATGTCTTATTGCATAGTAGAAAATTACATTGTGCAGATGTGCCATAATGTATTTAAAGAGTTCTCTATTGATGAACAGTGAAGTATTTTGTTGTTGTTGTTGTTGTTTTGTGTGTGTGTGTGTGTGTATGTGTGGTGCTGGGAATCCAACCCAGGGCCTTGTGCATGTGAGGAAGTACTCTGCCAGCTGAGCTATATCCCCAGCCCCAAAGTTTCTTTTCAATTATTTCCAATTAAAATACTATAAAAAATGAATATCCTTGTAAATATATTTAGTCTACTTGTACAGTTATTTCTGTAGGAAAGATAGTAAGTGGTAAAGTTGTACAGTAAATGGTATGTGCACTTACAATTTCAATAACTTTTCAAATTGTCCTTCTAAAATATTTTACTTGTGTATACTCCTACAACATTAAAATATCTACTTTCCCCCTCATTTTTATCAACATGGTGAATGCACAATCTTTTTAATTTTGGCCCATCTCATAGCTGAAAACTTGTATCTTGTTCTTACTTTGCAATTATTTGACAGTATTTAATCTGTATTTTTCCTGTGCATAGCCTGTTTGCTAACTATCTGCTAATTTGATTGACTTTCTCTTACTGATTTCACTTTTATTGTTTTTTTTAAAAAAAACTTTTAATTTATTCTTTTTAGTTATACATGACAGTAGAATTATTTTGATATACATATATGGTTGTATGAGTTAACGTAAAACTTTTTATATCTTTATATATGAGGAATATTCATACTTTGTTATGTGTTATATTTTCTCAGTCTTCCATTTATCTTTTGTCCTTATTTAATTTACATTTTATACCATATCAACATTTTACATTTTTTCATAGATAAACCTGCTGATCTATTTTCTTCGCAGTTTCTGGGTTTGGGTCTTGTTTTGGATATTTTCAAACACTGGTAAGATGAATATAAAGCCTCAAGGAAAAAAATAAGCTTTAAAATTTTGATGAATGTCATAAAAAGAAAGCAGCATTTATTTAATAATTCATTAGATATTCTCTTATGTGTGGAAGCAAAACAAGAAGCATTTCTCCAACAAGATGAATAAATATTTTTTGCAGATCAGGGAAGAAAACTGTAGAAAGCTGTGCTGAGCCTTCTGCACACACTGGAACAGGCAGGGGATGCAGCGAGGGAGCCGGCAGGAAGACCGGAAACGTGTCTTGACATATATATTTCATTACTGGCTCTACAGGCAACGTTTAGCATTGGTTTATTCTGTCTTTATTTTGCTAAGGAGAAAATTTAAAAGAGAGAGAGAGAGAGAGAGAGAGAGAGAGAGAGGAGAGAGAGAATTACAAGTTTATCAAATGTTTGGAGTGACCATTACATTCAAGCTCAGGTTTATCCCACCCAGGTTTTTCTTTCTATCATGAATTTTAAATTATGCATATAATATTCCTCTAAAGAGACCAAGCAATTAGTTGGTAATGAAATTCATTAAGTGGGAACAAAACTATCCAGATGTTTTGGACAGAATTCATTAATCCTGAGAAACTAAGGATGCTTTTATTGGCTCATAGCATCATTTTACCTTCACTTGAGATATTAAAATTCTTATGCTCTTTTCCCCCATAGTTTTTCTTGTTACTTTAAAATATTATCAATGACTAAAGGAACTGTGGATATCTTAATAATTCAAAAAAAAATTTAAAAAAATCAGATCACTCAAATTTAATGACTCAAAATACCTTGTTTGCAAAAGGACTCCCAGTACTTTTGGCTACATAGTTGCTTGAAATAGCTCATAAAGGAATAGGAGAGAAAAAAAAAAAGTCTTCCATGTTCAGCATTTTAGGATTCCATCTGTATGAATTACAGGGTTGAACAAGAAGAAATACTCAGCTAACTGGAAAATCCGTTACTATGGAGAGTATGGTATATGAGAGAGAAAGGAGAATTGCAGGAAAGCCTGTTGCACAGTGAGATCCAGGTCAGGGTCACTGGAAAGGAGGCAAGAAACAACGGTGCTGATCTCAGGTGTCTATATGCCATTGCCTGAGCAATGGGTAATAGACAAGCAAATTTGCTATTCTAACACCCAGAAATAAATATGATCTCATGGATATGTTCCGGAGACTTGATACAGAGACTCAATGACAAGATAGAGGAATGGAAGAATAGACTTTGTCTAAGAAACATAACCTATAGGAAGATAGATATGTGAAGAATTCATCAATTGAAGATGGTGCTATGCTGGACAGTCAATGGATACAGACAGGAAAAGAGAGGTCAAGAGCAGCACAGAGCTGAGTAAGACGCTAGCTCACCTTACTTACTGAGGGGCTTCTCTGGTCTCAAGTTTCTCTTGGCCCCAAACCATTTGTGTATGTCACTGAAGTCATGCCTAAGAGTTCTGTCTTCATTGAAGGAGGAACCACCAAGAATTTCTGAGAGATAGGACTTGTTGGGGACTGAATTTTAAAGAAGACAATTTTTATTAGTGTGGCAATCACCCTCTGAATGAGGTCAATAAAACCTGGGACCCTAGAGGCATTTATAGGCCACATGGCAAACCCTGGACTAACAGAGTATAGAGACAAACAAGCACCTCAGAAATTACAGGCAAATTAGGAGACAGAAAGATGTATGTGAAGGAACATTATTTCTGCCTAGGGTTGTTGGGAGGGAGCTGCACAGAAGGTGGTATCCCAGTTAGGCCCTGGAAGCAGAATAAAAAGCTAGAGACTTGGGAGAGGCATGAGGGCATGGGCAGCCCAGGCAAAAGGAAGCCTGGCACGTTCTGGGAAGAGTGGGTAGCTCTGATGTGAGCACAGGGAAATGGGCTGGGATCATGGCTGGCTGCAGAGAGGCAACCCAATTGTGAAAGCTGGGTAAATCCTAGCAGCAATGAAGAACCATTACAGAACTTTAAACAAGGCTCAGACTGAGCAGACTGAGGTATCTCTGGAAAGACCAATTGCAGCAGTAGTGCAGAGAATGGACAGCATATGAGAGGGTAAAGGTAGAGAGATCACTCAGGAGTCCATTGCCTGTGGGCCATGGGAGCTGAGAGGTCCTGAACAGGGTAAGGCTGGGCAGTGGATATGGAAAGGAAGAAGCAGTCAGAATAGAACTCAGTGGATACTGATTGGTCAGAGTCTGAAAGTTTGATTCATTGGGTGACCTAAGACGCTATTAACTGAAAGGCAGAACTAGAGGAGCAGGGACATGGGAGGCAGAGATGACTCTGACTTGGGACATCTTAAGTATACCAGTTACCTATTGTAGTACAATAAATGACCCCAAACACAGTGGCAAAAACAACCATTTTATTATGCAGTGAGGATGGCATGCCTCTGCTCCCCACTCAAGGCCTTAACTGGAAAGACTGGGGGTGACCCAAAAAGTGGGGAACTGGAGCAGCTGTAGCTGCAGGAGCCACTTCCAAGATGACTTGGTCACTCACGTTCCTGACCCCTTGGTGGGCAAGACCAGCAGGCTGAACTCAGCCAGCACTGCCACTTGGCAGGCCACAGGGCGGTCAGACTTCTTACCTGGGCAGGAAGACCATCAAACCATCAAACAATGGCCTTGGAGGACCTGGCCTTCGAAGACTCCTGTCATCACTTCTGCCTTACTCTGTTGGTCTAAGTAGTCACAGGTCTTGCCGCTTCGAGAAGAGGAGGACACAGATTCCATCTCTCAATATAAGAGCCCAAAAGTTTGAGGCCATGTGTTAAAACTGCCATCAGAAGGATGAGATTAAACACAAGAGGACAGATGGGAGACTTTAATAGGGTTCCATGGATCTCAGAAACCAAATGAATATTAAGCTAAGGAGGAAGGAAGTCTCCAAGATGAATATTGACATTGAAATTTCCCACATTAAATATTGGTGGTAGTGATTGGGAAGGTGGGCTGGGGTTGAACACCAGCGCCACATAGTGTATTTGCAGTTTGATCATAGACAAGTTTCTTAATCTCTCTGTGCTCCACTTATCTGTTATTCCATTTTACTGGGTATAATAATTGTATAATAATAATAATTGTAAGCTACTTGTAAGAGTTGGTGAGGATTCTAGTAAAGACATGTAAAAGAAGCTAGGAGTGGTGGCACATGACAGCTTCTTTTGCATACCTTAACTAGAATCCTAATCCCAGCTATTTGGGAGGTTGAGGCAGCAGGATAGTACATTTGAAGCTAACCTGGGCCACTTAGTGAACCCTGTCACATAATAATAAAAAAAGACATAAATTTCCTAGTACAGCACCAGGCACACATTCACACTCCAACTCTTAGCTATTACTGTTTACAAAACACATGCACATGCATTATCTCATTTATTCCTCACTAGGACCATCTGATGTAACTTTTCACATTATCGTCATTTAACAGATAAAGAGCAATGACCCTGAGAGGTCAGGTAACATTTTGAAAAGTCACACAGCTGGGAAGTGACAGAGCTGCGACTCTCAAATCTGCTTTCCTGCTTCCAGAGACTCAGTTCTTCCCACGGCTGCACAGCTGCTCCCCAAACAGGAGCATGCTCGGGACCACTCCTGGGCCCACCCACACTGTGGAATTAGCTTCCTGGCAAAGCCACTGTGTTTCTAGCACTGATGCGGTCCTCCTGGGAGACGCAGCGGCACCTGCCTCTGCCTTCGCCCACCACCGGCATGTCTGAAATTTACTAGAAGCAAGATGCCGACAACTGTGACAGCAGGTGTGACGCCCGTGGGCATCCAGCCTCCCTGCCTGAGATCTTCAGACTGCTGCCTTTGCTCTGGAATGGGAGTGGGGTGGGAAGCAAGCAAGGCCAAGAAGAACTCAGGACTGGACACATCATACACAGACATTCCTTTGGGACCAGCACCAGTTCAGATGCCAGGTCCAGAAGTGCCTGCCCAAGACAGCTGTGGGAGAATGCTGAATAAGGATGGGCCTGCCTTTCCCATGACCCTTAGGGCCCCTCTCATTTCCTGGACGCCCCTATTCGGCTGAGCCATAGCTCCTCCCTATCTCACCCTGCTGCATTTTTTTTCTATCTGGGGGGCTCAAAAATCAAACAAGGAAATACTCAAAACAGTGACACATTTCCTTTGACTCCTTTAACAGTTTAAAACATGGACACATCTGTGAGAATATTAATCTTCAAACCCTGCAATAGTCCGGAAAGGAATAACAATGTCCGCTGCTTTCTGTTAAAGGTCACCCTCTAGGCTCTGAGGAATTTTTCCTGAATTACAAAAGAGGGACAGATCAAATGCCTGTCATAACACACTCAGAAAACAAGGAGCAACCAGAAGTTCCCATTCATCTAAGGAATCTTTGAAAATCCTGCCTTGGGTGGGGCAACATTTGCTAACAATAAAAAACAGTTCACTTGGCAGTCAGCCCTGGGTACAGCCAAAGCTAACCAGCCCAACTGTCCCTCCAGGACTGTGTCTCACCTCTCAAGACTTCCAGGAAGTTCCTGAGAACATCAGGAACTATGTCCCAGCTTTGGAGTGTCACAGCACATACCTTCCATCCCTGTTTCCCCTGCACCCACGTCACAAGGGAATTTTCCTCTGAAGGCCAGTGGGGCTGTTTCACCTTTCCCCACAGTTAAGCTGACCAGAGTCAGACTAGGCCAAAGTCATCAGGCAGAACTACTCGCATATTTATGTGATTCCTACTGGTTCCTTGGCTTCCTGCCTAGTGCAGATTCTGAGTGATGGGGTACTGTATGGCAAAACCAAACACATCCTATCAACCACGCAGCCACAGGGCTATTTCCAGGTGCACTCGTCTTCTTTGCATGGGTTTGTTAAAAAGCACTAAAAGAACAGTTGTCATACAACTTCAAAGTCATTTGCTAAATCCTTTTTATAATCAACATTTTGCAATTTCCACAATACTCTTGTAGAGGTGGCAGGGAATTTCATTTTCTCTTTTTTCTCTGAAAATATGATTGTGACTTAAAAAAAATTGGTGACCCTGAAATATAATCTAGGACTAAGTGGTATAGAATTACTACATGTTTTTGTTTTGGGTGATATCGCTGGCAATAGTGTTGGAAGCAAGCTGAAGAAACCTTCTGCCTGGCATTGTGTAGTGAGGACACCCTTTATACTTTCACTGAATTCTTTTAATAACTCCAGCAGCTTTGGTGTGACTGGTGTGAGGAGACATGTGAGCATGACATACAAACTACCCCGTGGCCTGGGAAGACAAATGTCACAAGTGTTAGGAAACAAACGCACTCAGTCATCGTCTTTTCCTCCCTTTGTAACAGCGTTTCTCTGTAACCAAAGAATTGTCCTAGTTATTTAAACAATCATTTTCATTTGTCTATTAAATAATCTTCCTAGGATCAAGACTTCAAAAATGAGATAAGGAAACCCTATATCTGTCAATTTACTAATTTTAAAGCACGTTCAAATCAACTGTTGTGTCTTTTCTTGGTCCATAATACCATCTGCGACTTGGGCAGAGCTGCTGTAATTGTTGTTGCTTCATGAACTGGAAAACTGATGTTTATAAAGACAACATGACCTGCTCCAAGCCCTGCCTTGGTGTTACAGATTCGCCAGCATTTGGTTGTGTTTGGTCCAAGCTGTCTTCCCAGTGATTCTTGGGATTTTTAAAATTTCCCGAGAGGGGATGACTGTTAGATGATGGGAGTCAAAACGTCTCCAAGTCCATAATCGTTTTATGTCAGACACACATTCACACCACACACACTCCACATAAATTGCTGAAATGTTTTGCCTATGCATGTTTTTGGGTTTTTTTTGCGGGGGAGAGCGGTAAACTGAGAGTATAAGTGCTTATTATAAGAGGAATATTGTTCTGTGACGTGATGCGATGGTTGAAGTTTCTTGTGGCGAGGTGTGCTTTGTGTACACAATGTACACAAACTTGATTGTGTACAATTCAAACTTGAGGCCCCCATGATCACTTTTACATTTGATTTTTTTTTTTTTTTTTTTTTTACAGTACTGGGAATAGAACCCAGGGCTTTGTGCATGCTTGGCAAATATTCTACCACTAAGCTACATCCCCAGCCTCGAATTTGATAATTTGCTAGGATTCCAGAATCACCAAATCTCTTACAGTCACTATTACAGTTTATTATAGTAAAAGGATAAGATTAAAACAGCAAAGAAGGAGGACATGGGCTGGGCCCACAAGAGTTTCAAGCAGGAACTTCCGGTTGTCTCTCCCAGTAGAATCATGGACAGCGCTAACTTCTCTCAGAAAGAATATATGACAATATGCATGGAGTGTTGCCAATCAGGGACCTGAGCCTTGACATCCAGAGTTTTAACTGTTACCTTTGTTATATAGACATGGCTGATTACCTATGTGATGATTTTAGTCCCCAGCCCCTCCTGAAGCCATGCTAACACCACGTGGCCCAAGATCCCCACCATAAACATCATATGTGTAGAATAGACTTTCTGGCATGGCCCAAGGCCCCTGGTAAATAAGACACTCTTACCAGGCAGGGAATTCCAAGATTTTAGAATTTACTTCACAGGAGCGAAGGGCAAAGACCAGCCTCTTTTACTGCACAAACATGTACTGGAGTTACAGAAGCCTAATAAAACAAAATGGAGGAAACTAGGCAGGCAAGCAGATATCTAATAGGGATTTTCCTATTGTCCTTCCGGCTCAGTGATACTTCAGAATTACTAGACACGAAACCGCATACTGGACATCATGGGCTATATAAGGGACTTTCAAGGGAATTTCAACTGTAAAGTTTGACTTTTAAAAATTATTTTCTCACTAACCCCTGTTCCCACCACAGCTAAATATATAAGCTGCTCTGCTACTACTACCAAAAAGAAAAAAAAAAGTAGGTAAACAACTCCCCCCCCCCAAATAAATTATTTTAGTAGAAGAACTAAATCTGGAAATTCAGTTTCTGTTATTGCTACAATTAATATTCTAGCCATGAAAACTGTGTTAGGTTGTAAGTTTCTTTTGCTTATGATTGTGAAACACAGAGCTAGGAATGTTGGGGACTATTTTTGGAGTGTCTCCTTCTAGTGTAAAGTTGACTCAACAATGAGGAAATTATGTGACCTGTAAGATTACTTAACAGTAAAACACAGCCTGCCCTCTGTGTCCATGGGTCTGCATCCATGAAGTCAATCAACCATGGATCAAAAATGTTTGGAAAAAAATTGCATCTATAAGGAAGAGACTTTATTTTCTTCTCATTATTCCCTAAATAATTCAGTATAATGGCTATTTACATAACACTTACCTTGTATTAGATATTATAAGCAACCTAGAGATAATTTGCATATGTTATAGGCAAATACTCTGCCGTTTTATATTAGGGACTTGAGCATCTGTAGATTTTGTTATCTGTGGGAGTTCTAGAACCAACCCCTGGTGGAAACTAGGAATGACAATTTTAGGCTTTTAAATCTACAGAACTTAAAAAAAAATAGAAGACAGAGTAATTGGAGGAAATTTTTATAATAAAGAAATTAATACAAATAAAAAGCAACATGTTTTCTCTGTCACAAAATCTATCCTTGACGTTGGTGGGTACATACCAGCACTGGGGGCTCTGTCTTCATGTTGAAATATTGCAGATCATCTTATATAATTCATCAACCAAAAGCATTCCATCTGTGAATCTTAATAAGTTGGCAATGAATTTCTGTGGTGGAAATCGGTTATTTTTTCTCCTCTCTTACATCTTGATTTATGGCATGCCCTTTGCGGGGGGTGGGGGGGGGCCATGCCCCAGCACAGCAATTCTAATGGTTTCATGTAGCCTGTCATGAACACAATTACCCAACAAAATATCCTATTACCAATAAGCATAGATTTTTGGTATGACACATTAGCAATAGATCTTGCAAATCTGCTTTAAAAAAAAAAAACCCTTTTGCACAGTAGATAGGATCAATAATTTCCAGACTTTAGGATTTCACAGACTAGATAAATTAGCATAGTTTTTGAAGGAACTGACATAGAGTTGTCAAATATTTTCTTTCGCCAAATAAAGACAATGTGAGGGGGAAAAAATCTCCTAGAACATTATCTAAAACATTTCACAAAAGAACAATTTTTCAGTTAACACTCAGGTTAATCAATTACTGATTTATTTGCCTTGTTTTTCTGTTTATATTCTACTTTTTCTGTCTAGATTTGACATCAATCTTTTAAATGACATCTTTTAGTAGTTATTTCAATGAAGATCTGTGGGTAGCTAACTCTGTTAGTCATGGAGATAGAGTAACGGAGTGAATAACCATGGACTCTGGAGCCAAATGCCTGGGCCTGAGTCCCAATTTGGCCACACGAGAGTTGTGTGACCTTGGACAAATATTTAAATACTTAACCTCCCTGTATCTTGGTTTTATTATCTCTAAGATGGTAATATTGTAGTATCTACATCAGAGGGTTGTCATGGGGATTATGAGTTAAAATATATAAAGTATGTAAAATAGTGCCTTGTATAATTGTATTATATATAAATGCTTAATATTATAATTAATCTGTGCATGTTTGAAAATGTTCATATTTTGCTTCCATTCTTGAATTATAGTTTAGTTTGTCAGGAAATTCAGTGTTGGCCATCATTATCTTCATTACTTTTGATATCACTCCATTCTCGCATCTATTTTTGTGAATAAAGAGTCTGCTATCGTGATTGTCTTTCCTTTATAAATAAGAATCTCTTTTATTTCTGATTTGTCTTAAAGGCGTTTCTCTTTACATTTGATGCTCAGTGGTTTTACTCTGTGTGTCTATGTGAGGATCTAATTTTATTTTTTTAGTTCAATATTCAGATTACTCCTGAAAGACATGAAGACTAGAAAAAATTTTTTTTCTTTGATCCTAGAAAATTCTCAGTCATTGTATAATTTAGGACTAGTTTTGACTGTAAGTGACTTTTAAAAAAGCTAAATTAGAGTGGTTTGTATGAGATAGAAGGGTTTTTTTTTACACAAATTATGTCATCCAGTGGTGTGTGATGATGATGTCAGGGGCTCAGGGAAACTTCTATTTATTTTCAGGAAGCTAGTTAAAACCTTAAATCATCACATCTGCATTTCAGCTACCAGGAAGGAAAAACTAAAGAGAGGGGTCCACCTCCTTCCTTTTAATGATGTTTCTGGATGTTGCCCCAGGACCATAATATGGTCAACCCAGCTGCAAGAGAAGCTAGGAAATGTTGTCTTTATTCTGGTTAGACAAATTTCCAGCTAAAGATAGGTAATTCTATTAATAAGGAAGAAGAGGAGACTGGCTATTGGGGAATAAGTAGTAGATCTGTCACAGCTATTTATTTTCAAATTTCTATTTCTCAAGTTCCCCTATTATGTCCTTCTGGAACTTTAGTACCATTCTATTCTTTCTTCTCCTTCTTTTTAAATTGCTTTTATTTTTTAAATACATGACAGCGGAATGCATCACAATTCTTATTACACACATAGAACACAATTTTTCATATCTCTGTATATGAAGTATGTTCACACCAATTCATGTCTTCATACATGTACTTTGGATAATTATGAGCATCACATTCCACCATCATTGCTAACCCCCTTCCTCCTCCATTCCCCTTCCACCCCTCTTCTCCTTCTTTCTCTCTTTTTGGTGGTAGTACTGGAGATAGAATCCAGAGCTTTGTGCATGCTAGAAAAGTACCTGTGGCCATCATGAGCTATGTGCATCTTCTTTTTAATATTTTATCTGCTGTATTCTGTGAGATTTCTTCATTCCTATCTCCAACTTACTGAACTCTTAATTTGTGGTTAGTCTACAGAACTGGTTTTTTTTTTAATGGTATATTTTTGTCTTTATGTACTCCCCTATGTCTATTTCTTTATGTTGTTCTGGTTTCTCTATATAGTTTTTATTCTTTTTAAATTTTTTTTAGTTGTTGATGGACCTTTATTGAATCAATTTATTTATATGTGGTGCTGAATATCGAACCCAGTGCCTCACACATACTAGGCAAGTGCTCCTCCACTGAGCTACACCCCAGACCCGTTTTTATTCTTTTATGTCATGTTATTAGGTATACTTACTTTGCAGTCTGTTTGTGTTCTTTTCTGTAATTCCTGAGGTCTGAATTTTGCTAACTCCCTTCCCTGGATAGTTTTTTCCTTGACTCTTATGTTTTTGTCCTGTTTTTGTTTTAATCCTATCATCTTGGTGTCTCATGCATTCAGGATTATACAGTGTCACTATGGGACAGCTTCATATTTGCTTGAGTTCCTTGCTGTGTTAGTCAGCTTTCTGTTACTATGACAAAATACCAGAAAAAAAAAAATAAATCCACTTAAAGGAAGGGAAGATTTATGTTGTTTCACAGTTTCAGGGATTTTATTCATGGTCATTTGGCTCTGTTCTTAGGGCCTGTGGCCATCATGGCAGGGAGTACAAGGTGGCAGAGTCTGCTCACCTTATGGCAGCCAGGCAGCAAAAAAAGGAGAAGAAAGGATCAGGATCCTAATATTCCTCTCAAGGGTGTACCCCAATGGCCTAACTTCTTTTACTGGGCCCTACCTCCTAAGGGTCCCACCTCCTCCTAATAGCACCACAGGCTGGTGACCAAGCCCTTAAGACATGTACCTCTGGGGGACACTTCAGAACCAAAGCATAGTACCTGTACTACTCATGAAAGCACTTTTGGACCCCACCCATGCACACAGCTCAGTTTGGTAGACAGGTTGCTGGGTGGTAATCAGTCAGCCTCATCCACTGATTCCCAAGGTCATGGGAGGCGATAGTCTAGGATCCTCTTCATGGCAGCAAAGCTCCTCTAGGATCCAAGCTCTATGATCGGTTCCAACTCCACAGCACATGCAGCCTCCACCCATTCCAGTTCAGGCATGAAGGTCACAGCCCCTAAATTAATCTTCTGATTCTAATTCTTCAGTTCCCTGTTCAGCTTGCTTTTAAAAACATGTTTGTTTTTTTAGTTATAGATGGACACAATACATTTATTTTGCTTATTTTTATGTGGTACTGGAAATTGAAGCCAGTGCCTCATACGTACCAGTAGAGCTCTCTACCCCATAACTCTAGCCCCTACCTTGCCTTTTTTTTTTTTTTTTTTGGTACCAGGGATTGAACTCAGGGGCACTTGACCAATGAGTCACACCCTCAGCCCTATTTTGTATTTTATTTAGAGACAGGGTCTCACTGAGTTGCTTAGCCCTTCGCCCTTGCTGAGGCTGGCTCAAGATCCTCCTATCTCAGCCTCCAGAGCCGCTGGGATTATAGGTGTGTCACTGTGCCAGGTGCCTAGACTCACTTTTTGATCAGTGTTTTTTTGTTTGTTTGTTTTTCACTTCTGACCTGAGGGATTTAATTTGTTTTAGTATTTAGCTGAATACATTTTAATGTTTTTGTTATATTTTATACAGTATTTATTTATCTGTTAGGAATGATGGGTTTTCCCCACATTCATTTAGTCCATCATAGTGATAATAAGTCCAACAGAACATTTTAAATCCCCAAAAGCAGTAAAATTAGTCTCTCAATAAAAATATTGAAATTATTTGTTTTGATACTTCTTGCATTGACCTTGTATTTTCATTTGTAATGGGCTAGCATTTTCCTGTGGGTTGACATCTGTGAGTTAATGAACTAGACTGGGCATTGAGAAACTCTGGTTCTGGTCGTAGCTCTGTTAACTATACAGTTGGAGAAATCATTTATGTTCTCTGAGCTTATTATTAGCTGTAAAATTGGAATGCTATTATTTCCCCTGCTTTATAGGATTTATTTTAAGGATCAAATGAGTTAATAAATTTGAACATAACACTTAAACCATATTGCACAAATTTTTGTTATTAACCATATTACACAAATTTTGTTATTATTAATAGCACTGTTAGGGTTGAAAAGCATTAATACATTCACTAAGGTGTTTTAAAATACTAAATTATATGGACTTGATTTGTTTTTTGTTTTTTTGATAATTCAGAAAAAATCCTATATCCTTGTAAAAGCTATCATTCTATGAAAATACTTGATGAGGGAATTACACGGAGACATTCAAATATTCTTGTGAAATTAAGAGCATTATTTGTATTGACAGGCAGTTATGACTTTAATATAGACTATGGAATTCATTTTGGACAGAAACACCCTTCACAGTTAAAAAAAAAAAAAAGAATTGAACATGGCAGTAATCACTGCATTTTGTTATTATGCATTTTCTCAAACTATGGATATTGAAAATTCAATTACTATTTTGTGAGGAGCCAGAAACATTTTTTAATATAGAAAAGATGTTCTTTGCTGCACCAATTTGCAGTCCCACCAATAGTGTATGAGTGTACCTTTTTTCCCACATCCTCGCCAACACTTATTGTTGTTTGTCTTCAAAATGGCTGCCATTCTGACTGGAGTGAGTTGAAATCTTAGAGTAGTTTTGATTTGCATTTCTCTAATTGACAGCGATGCTGAACATTTTTTCATGTAAAGTGGCATTTATACACAATGGAATATTACTCAGCAATAAAAGAGAATAAAATCATGGCATTTGCAGGTAAATAGATGGGAGTTGGAGGAGATAATGTTAAGTGAAGTTAGCCAATCCCCCAAAATAAAAATAAACACAACATATAGTGGATACACTATGGCACATCAAATACACCAAATTAGAATAGCTGGTAGAGTTCATCCTTACCAAACTCAGCCAAAAATTAAAGGCTGAATTAGTGTTAGAAATGATCTATGTAAAATAGAAAACAATTTAGGAAATATTTTTATATCCTAAGTACCCATGTAATCTATAAAGAAAGGCAGGGTGTGTTTGTATGTGTATATCTTGTACTGGCAGAAATGTTTTTAGATTGTTCACACTCTTAATTGTGAAACACATAGGAGTTCTAAGTTTAGAAAAAGGAGGAAAACTTAAATTTATAGGAAAATTTAAATTTATAATTTACATTATCCTTAAGTTGAAATTTTAATTTAGTAATAGTAATAATGTGATTACGGGACCACGTTTTGATCAACGTACATTATTATCTCATGCTCAACAATTTTAGGAAATTGCTATTTTCTTCATGTTACAGATGAGAAAACCGAAGTCTAGAGAGGTTAAGTAATTTATTCTAGGTTACACAGCTCCTATGAAGTGGAACCAATATCCAACCCCAGTTCGTTTTGATTCTAGAGCTATAACTAATGAATGTCTCATAGGGCCTCTCCTTTAACAATTTTATATTATTTAATAACATTAATTTTGTACAAAACAAAGTTTTTTTGTTTATAAATAATGTGATAGAAATAATGTCTCATAATCTGTCGCTTATGGAGTTCACTCTTAACATTTGGAGGTATTTTATCTTTTTTTTTTTTCTTTTTCCTATTTATGTAAACTATATGTTCTGAGGCACCAGGGCCTGCATGATAATTGCGAAATTTCTCTACGTTCCAGTGATTATGTTTTTATCTAAAGAAGGCAACTTATCCTGATTTTTTATTGGTGGCTTTAAAGGCTTTGGCCTGGTGAGAAGAGAATGTCTTATAGTTGCGTCTTCTCTCCTCTCAGGGCTTCTGGGGCATGCCTTGGCTGCCTGTCCGACGTCTGTTTCTGATAAGTGAGTTTTAAGTCTCTAACAGCTCTTGGGAATTTTGTTGGCAGAGACCTGGTGAGATCATTCTGCTTCCCGCTGGATTTCCTTTCTCTGTTTTTTCGGGCTGTTCTGATGAACACCGCCCCGGAGCATTCAGTAATACCTCTGTTCCCTTAGGAACTATTGGCCTACTCCCTGGTTTTATCTCTCTCTGCACAAAAGTTCCAAGTCTCTGGAAAGGAAAACAAAGTTGACATTAACAGGGGAACACAAATCACCGGAAGACGCAGCTGAGTTTGTTGGTTAGGTCAAGTCCTGGTGAGGCAGGCACTTACTTCTCTGCTTCTTCATTGGCTGTCTCCTTCGTCCAAAACTAAAGACATCACCATAATATTTATTGGCTAAACTTGTAAATAAATTACAAAATAGGGTGTGCCAGAAAATGAGCAGGAAGGAAAAAGCAGTAGAAAGTCAAAGAAGAAATATTTCATTATCTCCCATTTCTCAGCTTTTCTGTCATTTGGATTGTTTAAGGCTGTTCATATCAAATATTATTTCTTGTTGTATAGGTTACTATGGATACAACAGAAACAGTTCATAGATCTAAGAATTTATGATCATGTCCCAAATGTCTATTAGTTCCAACAAAAGGTTTACTTATAATGAAATATAAAAGCAAACATCTGTAGTTGAAAAAAATCCAACTACTCACTATTACATTTCTATCTGGATTTATAACCTGATTTGCATCCCCCTGCCCCACATGCACATTAAGAATATCAAAAATTGTTTATTAACTGCTTTGATATTATCTTAAGCAAATAATTTTAATTATTTAAATAAATTAAATTCCCAAACTATGATTCCAAATTATGACATCATTCCTTGCTTTTTACTATGCATGTGGTTGGGATTCTATCCTACTAACAACTAGGTTAGTTTGTTTAAATAACTTTTTAGAAAGATGATTATGACTTCCAAAGGCTTTATATTCTACCATAAATCTATTCTGCTTTAATGTATTGTCATGAGCTGTCCATGGGTTGCATGTGGGTCACCGCCCATGGAAGCCTAGTGAATGGAAACATCTGGTGTCTGGGAATGACCAGTGGACATTTTCTCTGGTCAATTGCTCAGGGACAGTGTGAATTTCTGTTCCACTCTGCCATGGCTCCCACGGCACCTGAGATGGGTGTGACCTGCCAAGATGTCGATCAACCTGCTGACTGCAAGACATCTCAAGGCAAAACTCCACCCTTGAAACCTTATCCTTGCCTTTAATGTACCCCCTTAAATAAACCACTGGAGCCATCTTTTGTCTGTCTAGCTCCAGAACCCATGTGGACTAGATCAATCAGGGGCTTCACTATCGTAAATATATTTCTGAATATTTGTGTTTTGTTATTCATTAAGTATTAGACTTTTAAGTTTTAGGGTGGCTTACATTCTCCTCGGCAGGAAGAAGAACCACCCAATGAGACGCTGGCCATCACACCTGTTAATGTATTAAATAACTGATTCTAAATAAAGTCTTACCTTTCCCCGGATGGGCTCATTGGGAGTTTTCCTGGAATCATATTGGTGTATAAAAGACATGTATTCTGTAAACTTGTTTTGAAGTTCTGCTGATGCATCTGGAGAGGCAAGTGGAACTAAGAAAAAGAATAGAGTTTTTTGGGAAGTCAAAATAAAAATTAGATTTGTCTATAGAATTATAATCAGTATTCATAGTATCCAAGCTTTATAAAAATGCCCACAGAATGATATATTCTCTAAGTATGCAAGGTTACTTACCCATATCTACACAATAAATATAATGGATTCACCATGATTTTTCCATGAAAAGGACCAAAGCAAAACAACCAAATTTGCCCCACATGTGAAATTATTAATTTTTACATCTAATATTAATACTAATACAGTCATATTAAAAAAACTATTGGCCTTAAAAATCTGTTAGATATGCTCTTTTACACAGAAAACAATAAGTTTTAGAGAAAACTTAAGTCTAACTTATTTGTCAAATTATTTTTTACTATTAGAAAGAGTATGAGAAATTTTATGCTGAATCTGTAGTCGGGACCAAGTGGCTAAGGTGACACACAAGGAATTCCATACTCAAGTTCCTCCCAGCTATCTTCACAGAATGCACCGGAAGACCCTGGGGCTGCTGCACTTGTAGCTGAATACACAATCCTTTTTATTTCACCCAATGACGGAGATTCTGAATATTTGCAAGAGCATAAGACACTTTAGAAATCATTTTTAAGTATCTTTAAATCAAGGTGATGAGTATATATTCATTTTGTGGGTCTCTACTTCACATATGTTTAACATTTTAAATACTTTAAAAACTCATTTTAGTTTTATTTTTAGCAGGCAAAGTTATTTAAAGAACCAGAGCAATTTCTAATGGCTGCTGACAATCACAAAAGTTTAATGTAGTAATTCTGTCAAGGAAAAAATTAATCTTTTAAAAAATATGAACTAGTATGAAATATGAGCAGCAGTTTGGGCTGGAGGATAGGAAAGGTCATATTCTGTCAAAAGAGAATAGGCTGTGAGGAAGCGTTTCTAAGAGTTTACATATATTAGCATATCTGTGGAATGATATATAAGAAACTGATATCAAAGACTACTGTAGAAGGAAGACTTGGGTTACTGAAGGACAGAAGTGGAGAGAGGTAGATTCACTTTTCACTGACCTTTGTATTCTTTGAATTCTGTACTATATGCATATATAACTATGAAAAATAAAGTAAAATCTATTTTTAATTACATCTTTACATATGAGAGAATATTATATTAGTAAATTCACATTTATTAACCATTCATGAATTCAATTTTATATTCAAATATAGACATAAGTTAATTTTACTAGCATGAATGATGAGTATTCAAATATTTACACATCAAATGTATAAATACATTACATGATATGAATGGCAATCTTTCCCCAGTTAGCAGGAAACAAAAGTTAACTGATAACATTTTCTTGATTTCTAATTGAAATCAGCTGCTCAAAACTAATTTTTTGTTTTGTTTGTTTGTTTGTTTTACTTGTTTTTTTTTTAACCTAGTCATTACCTTTCTTTTAGAACTTGCTAGCACACAAAGAACAGCAGGTGCTAAAAATTTAATAACCACAACACTGAGAAAATCCTATCCATAATTCATATTGTTTTTCTGCAAATTGAGAAAGGACTACCATTTTTTTGAATGAATAACAAGTTTCAGCTCACAGAACATTAATGTTTTCTGGGGCCTCGTTTGATAACTTCTTGAATAAAATAAGGCAATTCTAAATTTAAGCATTAATCATACAAGGTTAATGGATTAAACCATTTTTGGGTTTAATTGAACCATTTTGGTTTTGATAGAAGATTGATATATTTTCAAATTCTGGCACCACTACATTTCCTACCCATGTGACTTTGGAAAAATCATTTTGTTGAGATTCAATTTCCTCTTCTCTAAAATGGGGATAATGATAATTTGTTTTCAGAATTGTCAGGATTAAGGGCAACATTTATAAAGTCTCTAGGATGTTGGGGTCAAATTATGGGGGGTCTCAGCAAGGGTCTAGGTCTTTTCTATTCTGGGGAAAATCCAGAAGGGAAAGAAAAGCATGAATCCAATGAACTATCAAAGAAAAAAAAAAAAAAAAAGACAAAACAGCTGTGAGAAACCCAAAGGCTTCAGTAGACGGGTATGAAGGCTTTAGTGAACTGGTGTGACGGGTGAGCAGCAGCTCGAGGATAGAAAGGTTCAAATGCAGTCAAGAGAGAATAGGTTGAGAGAGACCTTTTAAATTTGCTCCAGGCCTTGCCTCACATTGCCTTGGGAAGATCATGACTTGCCCCAGAGCCACAGAAACTGGCATTCACTTATCAGCCATCTGTTGTCAACACAGTAACATCAGCCAGCACAGCAGTCCCCCCAGGATAAGAAACTGGTGGCAATGGGTGCATGCTGTCCCCTTGGGCTTCTCTGCTCAACTTTTCCTCCAGCAATTGTCAGCATCGGTGGATGTGAAACACCAAGAGAGTGCCTTCCCTCAGTGATGCCTCTTTCAAAGAGTTTAAGGGTAGCAGGAGTGGATTCCTGACTTTAGGACTGGCCTAGTACAGTGATAGCAACTGGTGATGGTCAAAACTGATTTTGTAATGTCAGAAGCTCTACAGCCTAGGTCTCGTTTTCTTTCCTTAAATTCACTGGGAGGTATGCAAACCAGAGCCTGGTCTTAACCATTTGTCCACACAAGGCCACTGATCGCCTTTGGGGAGCATGATCTAAGATAAATTACATACCCTGGAACAGAAAGAAAAGTTTAACATATACCATGGGAAGCAGTACACCAATAATTAAAAGAAGCTTAACAGATAACTTCGAATATACATAGACGTTGTCAGTAATGTGAGGCAAGAGTAAAGATCATTAAAAAATCATGCAAAATGTTAGAAATGAAAATAGAGACACCTCCACCAGCGGGGTAGACACCTGCCAGAGCCTCACCTCTGGCACAGGACCACCTCTTCTGACCAGCAGACTACCTAGGGAGGTCAAACCCTGTGGCTCAGATCCACCCACACCCACCAGAGCCCACCTTCCAGCACAGGTCTGCCTCTTCAGAACAGAAGACTACTTCAGGAATAGGTCCCACCCACATCTGTCCACACCGACTTGGGCAGGAACCATGTCCAGGGTAGGTCGGAGTTCAACCCCCTCCCACCTGGGAGCTTAAGCCTAACCCACTTCCATTTTGAGACACTGCAGTCATCGACATAGCCCTTCCCACCCCACACAGTAGCCCCTAACTTTTTGACAACAGACAGGGTCTATAAGCAGCTGCATCTCAGAGCAGGCATCCCAAAGGGAGTGTGAGGCCCACTCTTACAGCCCCATCTCTGTAAGACATAGCTTTCATCTTTGGCACCTTAACTATTATCTCGAGTTACCTCTGCTATTGCCACCACCAACCTTAGATGCAGTAGCATATACTGAGGGACACCAGCAGGGTCTGGAAGCCCAACATCAAGGTGAGGTACAGACAATCTGCATGGATACTACAAGAATATAGGGAAGAACTGTAACATCTCAGATCCACACTGCAAGAAAGGAAGACACATAGACAACATGAAAAAACAAGGGAGGAAAGTTCCCCAAACAAACCAGGACACTATACTAACAGAACCCATGGACAGCAAAATTGATGAAATGTCAGAGAATTAAAATGATCTGTGAATTAAAGAATGACCTAAATGAACAAATACAGGCAAAAAATGATCACTCCAACAAAGAGATAAGAGAACAAACACAGGTAGCAAAAGATACTTCAAGAGAGAGATAGAGACACTAAAAAAAAGTCAGAAATCCTTGAAATGAAGGATACAATAAATCAAATTAAAAACTCAATAGAAAGCATAACCAACAGACAAGATCACTTGGAAGAAAGAATGTCAGATAATGAAGACAAAGTATACAGTCTGGAAAATAAAGCAGATCACTCAGTGAAGATAGTAAGAAACCATGAACAGAACACACAAGAATTATGGGACAGCATCAAAAGACCAAATTTAGGAGTTATTTGGGTAGAGGAAGGCACAGAGTTTCAAACCAAAGGAATGCACAATCTCTTCAATGAGATAATACCAGAAAATTTCCCAAGCATGAAGAACAAATTGGAAAACCAAATACAAGAGGCTTAAAGGACACCAAATATACAAAATTACAACAGATCTACACCAAGGCACATTATAATGAAAATACCTAGCATACAGAATAAGGATAGAATCTTAAAAGCCTCAAGAGAGAGGAATCAGATCACATATAGGGGGAGACCAATTTGTATCTCAGCAGATTTTTCAACCCAGACCCTCAAAGCCAGGAGATAATGGAAAAACATATACCAAGCTCTGAAAGAAATGGATACCAACCAAGAATCTTATACCCAGAAAAACTAAGCTTTAGATGTGATGATGAAACAAAAACCTTCCATGATAAACAAAAGTTAAAAGAATTTACAACTAGAAAGCCTGCTCTACAGAACATCCTCAGCAAAATATTCCAAGAAGAGGAAATGAAAAACAATAGTGAAAATCAGCAGAGAGAGGTATTATACTAAAGTAAAATCTAATCAGAGGTGAAATCAAGTCACATTAAATACCAAAAATAAACAAATCATGTCTCAATAATAACCCTGAATGTTAGTGACCTAAACTCACTAATCAAAAGACATAGTCTAGCAGATTGGATTAAAAAAATAAAAATAAAAAAAGACCCAACAATATGCTGCCTTCAAGAGACACATCTCATAGGAAAAGATATCCACACATTGAAGGTGAAGAGTTAGGAAAAATCATCACTCCCATGGACTGTGGAAGCAAGCATGGGTTTCCACCCCCATATCAAATAAAGTAGACTTCAAACTAAAGTCAATCAAAAAGGATAAAGAAGGACACAACATACTGCTCAAGAGAACCATACACCAACAAGACTTAACAATTATAAATATGTATGCCCCCAGAAATGGAGCCTCTATGCTCATCAAACAAACTCTTCTCAAGTTCAAGTCAAATAGACCACAACACAATAATTTTGATGACTTTAACACACCTCTTTCATCACTAGATAGACTTTGCAAACAAAAGCTGAACAAAGAAACTATAGAACTCAATAATAAAATTAATAACTTGACATACGTAGAATATTTCATCCTTCAATGAGAGAATACACTTTCTTCTCAGTAGCACATGAATCCTTCTCTAAAATAGACCATATACTATGCCACAAAGCAACCCTTAGCAAATATAAAAAAAAAAATAGAGATACTACCCTGCATTCTATCAGATTATAATGGAATGAAATTAGAAATCAATGATAAAATAAGAAATAAAAGCTACTCTAACACCTGGAAACTAAATAATATGCTACTGAATGAACAATGGGTTGCAGAAGACATCAAGGAGGAGATTAAAAAATTTTTAGAGGTGAATGAGAACACAGATACAACATATCAAAATCTCTGGGACACTATGAAAGCAATTCTAAGAGGAAAGTTCATTGCATGGAGTTCATTCCTTAAAAGAAGAAAAAGTCAACAAATGAATGACGTAACATTACCTCTCAAAGCCCTAGAAAAAGAAGAACAAATCTATACCAAAAGTAGTAGAAGACAGGAAATAATTAAAATCAGAGCCGAAATCAATGAAATTGAAACAAAAGAAACAATTGAAAAAATTGACAGAACAAAAAGTAGGTTCTTTAAAAAAATTAAAAAAAATTGACAGACCTTTAGCCATGCTAATAAAGAGAAGGAAAGAGAAAACTGAAATCACTAACATGTGATGAAATAGGAAATATCACAACAGACACTACAGAAACACAGAAGATAATTAGAAATTATTTTGAAAACTTGTACTCCAATAAAACAGAAAATATTGAAGGCATCAACAAATTTCTAGAGTCATATAGACAACATGAAAAAACAAGGGAGGAGAGACTCTGTGTCTAATAGAAGAAAAAGTAGGCCCCAATCTCCATCATGTGGGATTAGGCCCCAACTTCCTTAATAAGACTCCTTTCTTTGGTGCAAGAATTAAAATCAAGAATCAATAAATGGTATGGACTCAAACTAAAAAATTTCTTCTCAACAAAAGAAACTGACTCAATTGCCCAAATTGAGTCAGGATGACATATACAACTTAAACAGATCAATTTCAAGTGACGAAATAGAAGACACCATCAGAAGTCTATCAATCACATCTGGGGACTGTCAGAGAGCCCTCGAAAGGGTTTTACCCAGATCCGCCATGAGCAAGCGGAACCAGGTGTCCTACGTGAGGCCCGCCGAACCCGCCTTCCTGTCTCGCTTTAAGGAGCGAGTCGGGTACAGGGAAGGGCCCACCATAGAGAGCAAGAGAATCCAGCCTCAGCTCCCAGATGAAGATGCTGATCACAGTGACCAAGAAGATGAACGGCCCCAAGTGGTGGTTTTAAAAAAGGGAGACTTGACAGCTGAAGAAGTCATGAAAATTAAAGCAGAAATAAAGGCTGCAAAAACAGATGAAGAACCAGCTCCAGCTGATGGAAGAATCATGTATCGAAAACCAGTCAAGCGTCCCTCAGATGAAAAATATTCAGGTTTAACAGCAAGCTCAAAAAAGAAGATAACAAGTGAAGACAAAATAAATAAGCAGGACTTAGTTAAAAAGAACTCACAAAAGCAAATAAAAAACACCAGCCTCCTTTCTTTTGACAATGAAGAGGAAAACGAATAAAGAATCACCTCACAAGGCATAATCCCAGTGACTCCGGAGGCTGAGGCAGAAGGATCACAAGTTCCAGGCCAGCCTCAGCAACTTAAGGAAACCCTATCTCAAAATGAAAAGTAAAAATGGCTGGTGGTATAGCTCAGTGGTAGAGTGCCCTGGGTTCAGTCCCCAGTATCAAAAAAACTATCACCTTTAATCGCTTATTCTTTGTTTCATTNTTAAAAAAAAAAAAAAAAAAAAAAAAAGAAGCCCAAAACTGGATGGATACACAGCCAAGTTCTACAAGACCTTTAATGAAGAATTAATACCAATACTCTTCAATTTATTTCAGGAAATAGAAAGAGAGGGAGCACTTCCAAACTCATTCTGTGAGGCTAATTCACCCTGATTCCAAAACCAGGCAAAGACACATCAAAAAAGAAAAACTTCAGACCAATATCTCTAATGAACATAGATGCAAAAATTCTCAATAAAATTCTGGCAAATCAAATACAAAAACATCAAAAAGATGGTGCACCATGATCAAGTGGGATTTATCCCAGGGATGCAAGGTTGGTTCAACATACGGAAATGTAATTCATCATATCAATAAACTTAAAGAATCCTATGATCATCTCAATAGATGCAGAAAAAGCATTTGACAAAATACAGTATCTCTTTATGTTCAAAACACTAGAAAAATGAGGGATAACAGGAACAAATCTCAACATCATAAAGGCTATCTATGCTAAGCCTCAGGCCAACAACATTCTAAATGGAGAAAAATTGAAGGCATTCCATCTAAAAACTGGAACAAGACAGGGATGCCCTCTTTCATCACTTCTATTTAACATAGTTCTTGAAACACTGGCCAGAGCAATTAGACAAAAGAAATTAAAGGGATACACATAGGAAAAGAACTCAAACTGGCACTATTTGCTGATGATATCATTCTATACCTAGAAGACCCAAAAAGTTCCACCAGAAAACTTCTAGAACTAGTAAATGAATTCAGCAAAGTAGCAGGATATAAATCAACACTCATAAATCAAAGGCATTTCTGTATATCAGTGACAAATCTTCAGAAAGGGAAACAAGGAAAAATACCCCATTTATAATAGCCTCAAAATAAATAAATAGATAGATAAATAAATAAATAAATAAATAAATAAATAGATAGATAGATAAATAAAAAAAATACTTGGGAATCAACTTAATGAAAGAGGTGAAAGATCTATATAATGAAAATTACAGAACCCTAAAGAAAGAAGCCAAAGAAGACTTTAGAAGATGGAAAGATCTACCTTGCTCTTGGAAAGGCAGAATTAATATTATCAAAATGACTATACTACCAACAGCACTATACAGATTTAATGTAATTCCAATCAAAATCCCAATGACATTCCTCATAGAAATAGAAAAAAGCATTCATGAAATTCATCTGAAAAAATAAGAGACCCAGAAGAGCTAAAGCAATCCTTAGGAGGAAGAGTGAAGCAGGTGGCATCACTATACCAGACCTTACTGCAGAACAATAGTAAAGAAAACAGCATGGTATTGGCACCAAAGCAGACTGGTAGACCAATGGTACAGAATAGAGGACACAGAGACTAACCCACAAAATTATAATTACTTATATTAGACTAAGGTGCCAAAAACAGGCATTAGAGAAAAGATAGCCTCTTCAACAAATGGCACTGGGAAAACTAGAAATCCATATGCAACAAAATGAAATTAAATCCCTATCTCTCACAAAACTCAACTCAAAATGGATCAAGGATTTAGGAATAAAACCAGAGACCCTGTGTCTAATAGAAGAAAAAGTGGGCCCCAATTTCCATCATGTGGGATTAGGCCCCAACTTCCTTAATAAGACTCCTTTGGTGCAAGAATTAAAATCAAGAATCAATAAATGGGATGGACTCAAACTAAAAAATTTCTTCTCAGCAAAAGAAACAATCTGTGAGGTGAATAGGGAACCTACATCTTGGGAGCAAATCTTTACCCCTCGTGTTATACACATCAGATAGAGCACTAATCTCTAGGGTATATAAAGAACTCAAAAAGTTAAACAGCAAAAAAAACCCAAATAACCCAATCAATAAATGGGCCAAGGATCTGAACAGACACTTCTCAGAAGAGGATATACAATCAATCAACAAATATATGAAAAAATGTTCATCATGGTTAGCAATTAGAGAAATGCAAATCAAAACTACTGTAAGATATCATCTCACTCCAGTCAGAATGGCAGCTATTAAGAAGACAAACCACAATAAGTACTGGCGAGGATGTGGGAAAAAAGGTACACTCATACACTGCTGGTGGGACTGCAAATTGGTGCAGCCAATATGGAAAGCAGTATGGAGATTTCTTGGGAAATTGGGACTGGAACCACCATTTGACCCAGCTATCCCTCTCCTCAGTCTATACCTAAAGGACTTAAAAATAGCATACTACAGGGAACACAGCCATATCAATGTTTATAGCAGCACAATTCACAATAGCTAAACTGTGGAACCAACCTAGATGCCCTTTAATAAATGAAAGGATAAAAAATTGTGGCATTTATACACAATGGAATATTACTCAGCAATAAAAGAGAATAAAATCGTGGCATTTGCAGGTAAATGGATTGAGGTGGAGGAGATAATGCCAAGTGAAGCTAGCCAATCCCAAAAAACCAAATGCTGAATGTTTTCTTTGATATAAGGAGGCTGATTCATAGTGGGGTAGGGAGTGGGAACATAGGAGGAATAGACGAACTCTAGATAGGGCAGAGGGGTGGGAGGGGAAGGGAGGGGGCATGGGGTTAGAAATGATGGTGGAACGTGATGATCATTATTATCCAAAGTACATGTATGAAGACACGAATTGGTGTGACTATACTTTGTATACAACCAGAGATATGAAAAAATGTGTTTATATGTGTAATAAGAATTGTAATGCATTCCACTGTCATATGTAGGTAAAAAAAATCAACTGTTAAAAAAAAAGAAAACAGGAACAATTGAAATGGAACAAACAACAACAAAAAAGACACAATAAACCATGAGATTCATGAACTAGAAAATTAGATTGAGAAGCTATCCCAGAATATAGGAGGAAAGAAGAAAGAAAAAACAAAATTCAAGAGACATGGAAGGTGGAAATACCAACACCAGATTTAAAAGAAAAAGAAGGAAATATCCAAAGAAATAATGAGGCTAAATACCTAACAATTTAAAGGAAGAGCACAGATCTCAGATTGCAAGAGCTCACAGAATACTAAAAAGGCAAGGGAAGTACGAGGGATGCCAGATTTAAGGAGGTACCTGCATGACCTGGGGAGCGAGTGGCTCTTTAAAGTTTGCACCGTAGGCCTCTCACTTGCTCCACTCTGCACCCTGTCCTACAGGGTGCATAAGGAAAACCTCATGTCTAAGACACTTTGTACAGAAATTTAAGGTCATCTGAGACAAAGAAAAAATTATAAATACTTTCATAGAGAAGACATACATTATCTCCAAAGGAGTAGGAAGCAGATTAGTGTTAAATATCTGAATACCAACACTGGACCAAAGATAACTGGGTAATATTTTGAAAATATTAAAAGAAAAATTAGAATGTTAAATTAAATTTTAAATTAGAATTTTAATTAAAAGGAAATTAGAAGGCTGGGTGCAGTGGTGCCCACTTGTAATCCCAGTGGTTCAGGAGGCTAAGACAGGAGGATCACCAGTTCAAAGCCAGCCTCAGCAATGGCAAGGCATCAAGCAACTCAGTGAGACTCTGTCTCTAAATAAAATACAAAATAAGGCTGGGGATGTGGCTCAGTGGTTGAGTGCCCCTGAGTTCAATCCTCAGTACCAAAATGAATAATAAATAAAAATAAAAGGAACCTAGAATTTTAATATCTAACCAAATTATCATTTAACTATAAAGCCAAAATAAAAAAAATTGGGAGGTTACAAAATCAGATTTTCCCATTTAAAAAAAATCTACTTGGAAGAACTTCTAGAAGAAGTACTCAAATAAGACTAAGTAAGAAATAAACCAAGGAGAGTACCTAAGATATATGAAGGAAAATAACAAAGCTTTTATTTCCTGAAAAAGACAAGGAGTACAGAACAGAAAAAAAAAATAGCATTATACCCATAAACACGCAGAGCATATTATCAATGAATAATATTATCAATGGGCTGGCCTTATGCTTAGCTTTAGCCAAAATAATGAGGCAGCAGTATCACTGTGTCAGTTCCAGGCAAAAATCCTTAAGAAAACCTTGCAACTTCTGCTTTTTGTTTTCTTAGAAGCCCTGAGCTGCCAGGTTAAGAAATCCATCCACTCTGCAGGAGAAACCACAGGGAGAAGACCCAGACATCTCAGTGCCCTAGCTGAACCCAGTCCTAGATACCTGTCAGCCGAACACAGCCATACAAATGACCCTCCCCAAGACCAGAACTGCCCAGCTGAACCCAGCAAAGAGTGAAGAACACTGAGCAAATCAGATGATTGTTGTTTTAAACAACTAAATTTGAGGGAGCTTGTTATACAGATAATTGAAAGAGAAATAGTTCCAAAGAAAGCCAATAAAATAAATCATCTTTTAAATGGAGATGAAGAACTTCCTAGAATCTCAAAAATAATAACATGAAAGCATTCATTTCTTTATGGAGGAACAAAAGGGAGAGGAAAGTATTCTGAGCTATGATAGAGGGGAATTCCTCACCCAGACATTACATCTATTAGACATAAATACTATGTTCATTTATGCAAACACATGAGACTTTCTTTAAAAAAGCTAACAATAGTGGGGGCTTAGGTTGTAGCTCAGTGGTAGAGCTCCTGACTCGCATGTGTGAGGCACTGGGTTCAATCCTCAGCACCATTTAAAAATAAATAAAGGTGTTATGCTCATCTACAACTAAAAAAACATTTAAAAAAAAACTTGAAATAGTGGAGATTATCTAAGTGGGACAACCTGAGAGAAGATATTCAGGTTCTTAGTGGTTTCTCTACTTAATAATTCAAATGGACCCCAGTGATTACTTAAAAGAAGTGTTATTAGATGAAAGCTACAAACATAAGGCAAAGTACATGAAAAATGTTGGAAATCCACAGTTTCTTGGAAATTTGATCTAATTAAAATAAGAATTTTCTAAACAAGTTGGTATCTAGCCATTCAAGTTTTATCAACAAAGCCAGGATTCATTCAAACCCACAATTTGCTCCTTATATAGGTGAGAACTTAGCAGTTTTACTTTGAGAAATTTTCTTAACCTTTTGTTTGTGTCTACTTAAGAAACATTGCCAGTAATATTTTCTCTTAGAAATTCTACTCAATAGTATTTATTTTGAGGGGCTGGGATTGTGGCTTAGCGGTAGAGCGCTCGCCTAGCATGCACGGGGCCCTGGGTTCAATCCTCAGCACCACATAAAAATAAATGAATGGAATAAAGGTATTGTGTCCAGCTATAACTAAAAAAAATAAATATTAAAAAAATAGTATTTATTTTGATCTGTATAAAAAAGATTGTTAATATAAAAATACTATAGATCTTCAAAAACACTTAAAAAATCCACAAACATAACTATAGCAAGAAGTCAGTCCTATGCTATACCTTGGTGCAAAAGAAGCAACTTAGACTAAAACCAACTTTATAAAATTAATTTGACCACTACATCTAGATTTGCAATGCAAAAGAACATTAAAATATCAAGTAGTCCGATAAACAGCCAGAGTTTCATTTAAATATGAAATACAACCCCTTCGCTAATTAGATCAGCCTTTCCAATTTATAAAGTTTTATTATATAAAATCAAATGTGAAGACTTATTCTTACTGGACTCAGATATGATGAAGCATAGCCATTTGTTAACTAACCATGGATGGCAGCCAGGAAATTGTGTGGTGGTACAAGACATAAAGGGCACTTTTATTGTCAGCACAAGATAAAATTGCTGAAATACCAAAGACCAGGCGTAATTAAGTGGGCTGACAGAACGGAATGACTATGAAATGACTTTTAATTGGCATTAACACATTTTTTTTTCTGTTTGAATGCATATATAAAAATCTGGCACATTCAGACTAGTTTTATACATATTTTAAAATGTTACATTAAAATATTTTTCTTTTTAAAAAATCCTTTTTATCTGGTATCCACACACCACCTAAAATAGGAATTAATTACAGGCCTATGTTGTTTTTCATGTTAGTTTAAATTACATTGACTTTAAACATTTTTTTCTGAGTAGTATGTAATTATCATTCAATTATTCAATAAATATTATTGAGTTTGGGAATTATACTTGGCCCAAGGATGTAATAATGAACATAGTAATGGGAAATACCAATAACTGAGGAGAAAGAGGGAGGTGGAGAGGTCTGGAGGGAGGGAGGGAGGGAGAGAAAGAGAGGTTCAATGCCAGCTTTCCAAAACTAAATTTCACTTAATACCTAACTTAGCAGTGATTAATAATAGAAATAGCTACCATTTATTGCCTAGTACGTACAAGAACTGAGGTAGGCACTTTTCATGTTATTTCATTTAGTTCTCATAACAGTCCTTCAACGTAGGAAGTATTATTCTCATTTCATAAATTGACTAAACAAAATGATGAATTTTAGTAAGGGGCCCAGGATCAGACAATTCTAAGTACTGAAGCAATACTAAATAGCAGTGACAGTCACAGGGCTGATTTCCAATTAAATGTGGCGATCAACCTGTGTATTACCTGCCATATCTTCCCTAACTCCCAAAAAATAACAATAAAGAAATTAAGAGGGCCTATGTCCTTAAGGGAAAAAAAGAACTAAATGGGAACTAAGATGTTAACAAATTTTGAAACTGGAAAGCTGATGGATAAATGGCAATTGGCTTGATTAGACCTCAGAAAACTGGAAATTAGTGCATATGGGGATGAAAGTGGGGTAAAAATCATGCCAGCTCATGTCACAGTATTGTAGTAAGATCAGGAACTTGGAGGTTCTGAAGCAGGGAGCATGGGGCATTGGTACTGAAGTTGCAAACAGGATTGTTTGAGGGATTCTTGGATAATCTGTCTTCCACCTCAAGCAGAGGTTTGGAGGATTTCTCTCTGGAAAAGTTGTTTAGCCCAACAGAACAGATCCACAAACCCTAATTTAAAGGATCCCTTATGAAATGACTGGACTTTCCTGACCAGCCTGGAACAAAATGCATCTGTCCAGTCTCATTTTTAACCACTCTTCCACATCCCTTCAACCAGATTAGAAGTGACTCCTCCTTATATGAAGAGGACTAGTTGTTTAACCAAAATAAGTCAGTTAAAGCAAAGAATCTTATACCATACTTATACCTTTAATTTTTATCAGCTCATTGCTCAAATTCTTACTGGAGTACCAAGTCATTTTTCTTTATGTATGCACTGATTGGAATTTCATTTTGTTTCTTGTACAAACTACATCTCTAATGCACCCTTTCCATTTTCTGTTTCTTTAACACAGAATGAAATATAAATACACATTTGAAGCAAAATGAGTATACAATGCTTCAAGACTTAAAAAAATCATTCCAGCTCCTCTTTTTTTTAAGGCTATCTTGCCTATACCTAATCATCATTTTCTAAGTTAATGACTGACTATTTCTCAAGTCTTTCCAAAGCACTCAACTTTGAATGTTTTATAGAAATAACTGCTTTATTATCATGCTCAGTTTTAATTTACAAGGACATGTAATTAAATTACAGAAATGCAATAACAAGTAAGCAAACATAAATTGGTTTGGAACAAGCCTGACTTTCAGAGTTTTCCTACCTCCTTGGTCTGAGTTGTATCTCTAAATCTCCATATTATATGCAATAGAAGAGAAAGCAGATTTGGCAGATTGACTGGGGCCATGTAGGTTACTGTAAAGAATTTGAAATTTGTTCTATGAACAATGAGAAATAACCGAAGAACCTAAAGTAAGAGGGGGATTTCATTGGTGTTTTAAAAATATCCTTCTGTTGATGATGCAGAAAACACATCATAGCAGAGGAAGAAAGGCAGGAGGTTGTAATGGTTGCACTACATTCATTACAATGACGATGGAAATGAATAGATTTGGATGTATTTGGAGCTCAAAATATCAAGATTCACCAATAGATCGAACATAGAGGAAGGAAAGGGAAAGTTTTAGAATGACTTCTAGATTATCAAAACATGAGCACCTGGGGGAATGGAGATGGCACTCCTTGAACACGGGGATACTACTGGGGACATTGGTTTAGATGGGGGAAATGAAACCTTCTGTCCTAGCCTTATCATACTTAAAAATGTGATTATATATCCAAGAGGAGATTTTTGAGTAGGTGGTTGACAATGTGAGCTTGAGCTCAGTGAAGAGGCTAAGGTTCTTAACCTGATTCCTTTGACCTTTAAAGAGCCTCCCTCTCCCACCACTGCCCCACTGCCAGCGCTGGGGACTGAACCCAGGACCTCGTGCATGATACACAAGCACTCTACCACTGATGTACTCCCAGCCCTTGACTTTTAAATTTCTCCTCTTGGGCTGGGATTGTGGCTCAGCGGTAGAGCACACGGTAGGCAAGCTCTCTATGAGCTACACCCTCAGCCCCCTACTTCCCATCTTCTATCAACTGTTTATTTACTCTTCTTATTAAGGCTGTTAACACAAATTCTGTTATGTAATCATATTTGAACTTCCCATACTGTGTGTATACATTGATCCTAAAAGTTGAGAACTACTAAACAGCATTCATAATATTATGTAACTATATGAATTTTGCTCACTTAAGGGTCAAATAGTGTGCTGGGACTTCATTTCCTTCTCAGTGGGTTTAATGCCCAGTGCCACTTGAAGAAAGTGGTTGGAATATCCATGCCAAGTAAATCCTCTTTTCTAAGTTAAAAATTATTTCCCCTGAGAACTTTAAAGACATAAACTCTATTGTTCCCTTGCATCAGTGATTTTTTTTAATTGATTCTTATTCCTTAGGTGGTGACATTTTTCTTTCTCTTTATGGAAACTTTTAGAATCTTCTCTTCATGATTGTTTTACCATTTCATAATGATGTCTAGGAATGTATATTTTTTCCCCTTCACACCTGGAAACACTCAGTGGACCCTTTCAATACAGAGAAACCCTTTGATACAAGGAAACTTTCTTAATACTTTAAAGGCTATGCAGAGTTATGAGTACAGATATTGAGAGATCAGGCTATTGGGGGTTAAATAACAATCATTCACTGTGTAGCTCTGTAGCTTTGAGCAAGTTATTTAAAATTTGTGCTTTCTTTTTTTAATGTGGTGATTTGTATTTAGCTAATTTATTTTCTTAAAATTACACCCAAAATGCAAATGAAGTTGTTTAATTGCTCAAAAATTATTTTGAACAGTGTATGTATTTCTTTATCCAACAAATCAGCTAACACACACACACACACACACACACACACACACCCCTATATATCCAGAAACTTTTCCTTGAATATATGTATATATTTGTGCAATAAAGAATACTTTTGCTTAAACATGAAGCCTTTCTCAATTCTAGATTTTGCTTTCAAAAATTAATATGCATACCAGGCAGTGGTGCACACCTATAATCCTGGTGGCTCAGGAGGCTGAGGCAGGAGGATTGCAAGTTCAAAGCCAGCCTCAGCAACTGCAAGGCACTAAGCAACTCAGTGAGACCCTGTCTCTAAATAAAATACAAAATAGGGCTAGGGATGTGGCTCATTGGTTGAGTGTCCCTGAGTTCAATCCCCAGTATCCCCCCACAAAAAATTAGTACATGGCTCTTAAGATAGTTGATGTTGTCATTAAAAAATCATAACACTTTTGTGACCTAATTTATATGCCTACTATTAATGTTATAGCCATGCCTAAGCTTAATTTTTCCCACATTTAATTGGTACATTGTAATTGTACATACAGATGGGATTTGTTGTTACATATTTGCACTGCACATAATATGTCCATATAATTTGGCCAATATCAATTCCCCCTCTTGGTCCCTTTCCTCTACTGATCTCCTTTTGATTTTTATGAGATTTGCCCCATAACATATATCCCTTAACCTTCTGAGATTGACTTATTTCATTTAACGTAATGGTCTTTAGCTCCACCCATTTTCCAAAAATGACATGATTTCTTTTTTTTTTTTATGACTGAAGAGAACTCCATTGTGTATATATACCACATTTTCTCTATCCATTCATCTGCTGTTGATGGACACGTAGGCTGGTTCCATAGTTTGGCTATTGTGAATTGTGCTGCTATAAACAAGGGTATGCATGTATCACTGATGACTTTAATTATTTAGGATAAATACCAAGGAGTGGTATAGCTGGGTCATATGATGGTTCCATGCCTAGCCTTTTGAGGAAACTCAATGCTGATTCCATAGTGGTTATACTAATTTACAATCCCACCAAAAGGTGTTCCTTTTTTTCCACATCCTCTCCATCATTTATTATTTGTATTCTTGATGACTGCTATTCTGACTGGTATGAGATGAACTCTCAGTGAAGTTTTTTTTTCTTTAATTAAAATTTTTTTAGTTGTTGATGGGCATGACACCTTTATTTTATTTATTTATGTGGTGCTGAGGTTCAAACCCAGTGCCTCACACATGCTAGGCAATCGTTCTACCACTGAACCACAGCCCCAACCCCTCAGTGTAGTTTTGATTTGCATTTCCCTAATTGCTAATGATGTCAAACATTTTTTCATATATTTGTCAGCCATTCGTATTTCTTCTTTTGAGAAGTGTCTGTTTAATTCATGTGCTCATTTATTAATTTACTTGATTTTTTTTGGCATAAAGTCTTTTGAGTTCTTTGTCTATTCCAGATATTCGTCCTCTGTCAAAAGAGTAGCTAGCAAAGAGTTTCTCCCATTCTGTAGGTTCTCTCTTCACATTCCTAATTGTTTCCTTTGCTGTTCAGAAGCCTAATGCCATTCCATTTGTTAGCTCTTGACATTATTTCCTGAGCTTTAGAGGTCCTATTGAGAAAGTTGTTGCCTGTACTTATATGCTGTAGTGTTAACCCTATGTTTTCTCCTAGGAGTTGCATAAACTTTGTGCTTTCTTTTGAAGGAGTTCAAAGCATACCACACCAAATATACTGGTATCTTGACCATATTGAGTTAAAGACACTTGAAAAACAGTGGGTGCAAATAAATAAAGCAAAACAAAAACAAACAAACAAGCAAACAAAAACATTCTGATCTTCCTTCTTTTTCTTAAAAGCTGAAGATGAAATTCCTGTAAAAGATGTTCTATCTCTGCCACAAGGAAGTATCATTCTTATCATCAAGCCCAGGAAATGAGCCTGAGGGAAATCTGTACCAGTAAACCTTGTTAAATTAACCCTTCTCCAACAGTTACTCAGTTCTCTACCCAGTTAACTACCCGGTCCAAGTGCCTTTGCCTTTTTACATTTTCACAGTGTACAGCTTTGTCCAATTCAGTATATAACTCTGTGTCTTTGGATCTTCATTTTCTTATGAAGGCACTTGTGCTACATAAAGCTTGCTTTAACTAAATTTCTGTTTTTCTCTTGTTGATCTTTGAGTCAATTTAATTCTCAGACCCAGCCAAAAACTCCTAAGAGGGTAGAAATAAAAGTTTGTCTCCCTACCCGTTCTTATCTGAAATATGAGAATAGTAAGAGTATTTCTACACTATTATGTTACAAAGGATTTGTGTAAGAATTAAAGTTTATATTTAGAAAGCTTTATAAAGTGCCTGGCAAATAACACATAATCAATAAATGTCACATTATGTTTTCATGATTACCTTGTTTTTGTTTTTACTCCTCTTTTTTGGAGCTCTAGAAAAGTTGGACCTCCCAAACTGATCCTCCATTTTGCTTTTATTCTCCCATATTTTCTAAGTTTCTGATTTTCTAAAATAACTGTTTTAGTAGTTGGAATCTGGCTAAAATATTGAGTTCTAATGCTTTTATTTTTAGTACCCAGGGACACTGAGCTACATCCACAACCCTTTTAGTTTTTTATTTTGATATAGGGTCTCCTTAAATTGCCTAGATTGGCTTTGAACTTGTGATCCTCCTGCCTCAGCCTCCTGAGTGGCTGGGATTACAGATGTGCACCATCCCACCCAGCTCTAATAGTCTTAATGTAAAGACAGGTGGAGAGCTCATGACTGAAGCTGCTAATTGAGACAGACTTTTGAGCAACCCTGACTTCCATCCCCTCTTTGTTCTTGTCTTCCCCAGTGTCTGCTAACTGAACCCATCGGGGTCTAGTCAAATGGATTGATTCTTCTTCACTGAATTTCCTTTCTGGTATTACTTCTTTTCTCTTTTTTATCCATCAATAGGCTTCCATTCTTTCCCACATTCCAGAAAGCTTTTCCTTCCATTCCCTTTACCTTTAACAGTTTATTGGTTGGGTGTTATTTATATGTTTGTGCAAATTTATGTTTGTGCTCTGTCTACTATCCTGAATTAGAAACTTTATCTTTCCAAAGTCATTGATACAGAGTATTTAATTAGTTAACCCTCTTTGTTAACTATTTCCCTTGAGGTAGAAATCATGCTGGATAGGATCATTTTTTAATGTCCTGACCCTCAGTCTAGTTGCCCTGTATATCCTTGATTAGACTGACCAAATCACAGCAATCAGAAGTGAGGTACTCTTGATCTCTAAAAGCAAGCTTCCATTGATTACTGTCCTGTGTTACAATATCTTATTTAAAGTTTAGTTTTGAACTTTTGTAGGGGGTGAGGACCAGAGTAGGTATTCAATAAATGCATTTTAATCTTGACTTCATTCTGGACTTGTTTAAGACTTAGTAAAACCTACTTCAGAGGTAGAGATGACTAGGAATGGACTAACAAACAGATAATGACTTTCATAAAATGTGACTTAGTTTATTATAATGACATTGTCAGGCCAAATTGATTTTAGATATGAAAATGTTTTAATAATCTACATAACAGTATTTCCTAAATTATGTTTTGTGGGTCACCAGACATGAAAGATAATGTAAAAAAAAAAAAGTGAAATGAACAGAAAGTGGGGAAAACAGCATTCTTTACTCTCCTGCTTGGAAATTCATCATGCTTATCTTGGAATAAGGGTGTTGAGAGTGCTACAGGTTAAAAAATTTTGTGTAACTTAACTTTTGCAAAACATATGTAACCACTCCCCCTGTTTATTTGATCAGTTATCCACAAACATTATACAAAACTAGTGTTCCTCAGAGTACACTTTGAGAAATACTGCCATTTAGTGTTATCTACTATTGGGTGGAGGGGCACTCAACCACTGAGCAACATCCCCAGCCCTATTTGTATTTTACTTAGAGACAGGGTCTCACTAAGTTGCTTAGCACCTCACCATTGCTGAGTCTGGCTTTGAACTTGTGATTCTCCTTTCTCAGCCTCAGGAGCCACTGGGATTACAGGTGTGTACCACCATGCCCAGCTATCTATTATTTTAATAGTAAGGATTTTTAAAATTTGGTGGCAGCAATGAGAAGAATGCAACTAAGTTTATGACTTGAGGCTCGTGTTATTAATAATCTGTACAATTGTCATTATGTTATATTAAACACACTTGGAGTCGAGCTATCCACTAGGGAAGGATAACAAGTTTGTCAGGGGCTGCCCATTGTTGTGTGTATATTTTTAACTGTTAAAGAGAAGTAATTTTCTCAGGAGGTGTCAGCACCTCCAATATATCTTAATTTGATAGCAAGAAAGAGGTTTTACCACTGCTAACCTTACCTATTCCAGAAGAAGCCTTTTGCATCTTGCTGTGTTTGACAGGCAAAGTCAATGGACATGTTGGTTTTTGGAAGTCACTCCTCTGGGTGCTCTTAGTATCATAGGGTGGTTGGAAGACATGTTCCAGTGCTTTACTATATGACCACCAGTCACTCTTTATAGAAAAAAATTGGAAACACAAAATTGAATACCATAGGACATTTTCATGTGTTATTTGATGTTTATGGATGTTCAGTAATTCAACAAGTTATTGTCTATTCTAGAACTAAAAACGAGTTATAAAATCCAGGAATATCTTTTCACAGGGACACTATTTCTTAAAAGACAGCTAAAAAAAATCATCATATTTTTAGTTAAAATACAGCTGCTCAATACTTAAACTACCTTCTATTAACAGATGAAGTGCTAAAAATCAACAAAATAATTTTATCTGTTTTGCACATAATTTTAATATAATACGTACACACACACATAAAAACATGATTTATTTATTTA
Organism: Marmota marmota marmota; assembly: GCF_001458135.2. Classification (NCBI taxonomy): domain Eukaryota; kingdom Metazoa; phylum Chordata; class Mammalia; order Rodentia; family Sciuridae; genus Marmota; species Marmota marmota. The sequence continues at coordinate 16,907,708 of NW_025999977.1, forward strand.
TTTATTTAATTTATTTTATTTTGGGATTGAACAAAGGCCCTCTTTTATATGCTAGTGCTATACCACTGAGTTACATTCCCAGCTCTTAAACATGATTTAATCTAAAAATTATATTCTATACTTTTTTTAGAGAGAGAGAGAAGAGAGAGAGAGAGAGAGAGAATTTTTTAATATTTATTTTTCAGTTTTCAGTGGACACAACATCTTTATTTTATTTTTATGTGGTGCTGAGGATCGAACCCAGCGCCCCGCACATGCCAGGCCAGCGCGCTTTCCGCTTAAGCCACATCTCCAGCCCAATATTCTATACTTTTTAATCATGACAATACAAATAAGGTGTCATCATCTAAAAATGGCAGTTTTCAAAGTTTTTAGTCCATGATCCACACCATGACATAAATTTTATATCATACAAGGACACACAATACTATACATACATAAAAGTGAAAAAAATTTCATAAAATATTTATTTCTATTAGTTTTCAGGGTACTCAGCCATTTTTCTATTATGTTATTTCTCTTCTATTCATTTCATAGTGCTGACTACAATTCACATCGATTTATAATTCACTAATAACTCAGTTTGAATGTTTCCAATAATACTGAATTTTTGGTATAAAAACCTACCTAAGTACCTAGGAAAGTGATAGATTTTTCATTAGTACATACACACCATTTCATTAATACATACACAACTCTTAGAAGTTGGGAAAGCAGTGAGGGAAACTGTTACTCAGGTTAATTCTGATCAAAAATTTTAAAACTGTTTGATGGGGTAGAAAGAAAACTTTGGGGAAAAGGAACTGTGACAACTGAGTTCCTGGGAATTATTAGGGAATATTCCTTGGGCTAAGAAAGTAGATCTGCCTGGGCTGGGGATGTAGCTGAGTGGTAGAACCCTTGACTAGAAAGTAGTTCTGCCTTAAAAAACAGCGATGATTCCATAATCAAAGACTTTTAAAATGTGAATTAAGTGAAATGAATATGTGATTCTAATAATAAAATTTAGACAATACAATTGAGGCTACATTGATTCAAAAAGAATAGGCATCTAAAGAAACCTATGTGGGTTCAAAGAGAGTCATCTCTCAAATGAGATTAGTTTCTAAAAAGACAAGCACATGTAAGAGGTACAATATCAAACTTAAAATAAAATGTAATGGAGTCGACTTGTTAGAAGACTCCAGCAGCTTAGAAATAGAAGAAATTCATGAAATATGCTAAAGACACCAAAAATAAGTTTTGGGTTTTTTTTTTTTAACTTTTTAGAGCAAGAAATCAAAGAAATGCTAACAATTTGGAAAGGAGTACACTATTCAAAGCTAAAAAGTCAGAACAACTCAACTTAAGGTCCTTTGTTAATGAAAACTACCTTAAGACTGAAAATGACAGGATGAACAAATACCAAAGAGGGAACTAAGAACTGAATAGTTGTTACTTTATTTAGTGCCCGTTTTTAGGCCAATGACAAATGGTAACTAGGAGTAATGGAAGAACAGGTAATTGTAAATAGTTGATTTCTGCAGAGATCATAGAAATTTTAGGAACTAGGAAATTTTGGAGAACAGGAAATATTGGCTAATGCCTCATGTATTTTCAGAATGGGCTAAAAGGTGGATTTTTAAAACTGAGACAAATTAATATGGATCCTAAGAAAATTCTAGAGCAGATTACTAAACAGATGGTGCCTTCTCACTATCTGGCTAAAAATAGTCACATTTTACTGTTGTCAGAGTGCCTGATTCTTGTAGCTCTTTCTCCTCCACTCCAATTCATAATTATGACAGTGCTTAATATGTTTCAAGGTATAAGATTTATAGGCCTTATCTTACCACAATTCTGCAAGGCAGATACATCCACTTTACAATGAGAAAGCTGGCAGATTAAGTAACTTTCCCAAGGCACATCACCAGCAGGCAGCAGCAGTACCACAATTCAATCCCCCACCCATCTGGACATAACCCTAATTTCTGTGCTCCATTGCTACATCAAATCTCCTGTAGAATGCTAAACCAAATAAGCATAGACTTAATTACATTATTTCAAAAGTGACTTTAAGTATCTTAATCTATTTTGTGCAGCTTTAATGAATATAATTTTATTGGCTCACAGTTCTGTAGGCTCATAAGTCTGATATCAAGGACCCATAGTGTGGGCAGGTTTGACAATTCTAATTCCGAGTTGGCCTCTAGAATGCTCATGTAGTTGGGAGATGTAAGAGTAAAAGGAAGGCAAAGGGGAGTTGACCTTGTCCTTTTATTACAGAATTAATCCCAGTCATGAAGGTGAATGGTCTAATCACCTCTTAACAGTCTTACCTCTTAATACTGTTACAATGGCAATTACATTTCTACATATGTTTTGTAAACTTTCGAACCATAGCAGTCAGTATTCTAAGAAAGTTCTATGAAAGGTTATAAGGCATACACTTTGTGGTATAGTATATCTACATTTATTGATCAGAAATTTGTTTTACTAATATCCAAGTTACTGGGAAAGGGATACTGGGTAAGCAAACTACTAGAAGATGCTTGATGGACTCCAATTTTTTTCTCAAATGAATATAATACAAAAACTATTCCTTTTTTAAAAAAATTTTGTAATTGTAGATGGACAGCATGCCTTTATTTATTTTTGTATGCAATGCTAAAGATTGAACCCAGTACCTCACACATGCTAGACAAGTGCTCTGCCACTGAGTCACAGCCTCAGTCTACAAAACTATTCTTAAAGCAGAGAACCAGTAAACCTTTCAAGCAAAATTTGTTTAATTGAGAGTATTATTACAATTGTCCCTTTAGTTTCACAGATATAAAGGAAATAACGAATAATTTTTCCTAAAATTTGATGGATGACTTTAAGATGCTGTAATTGGTAAAAGAGTTCTGATGAGTGTTAAAACTAGATGCATATTCACTTCAACTGAATGAAATATTACAATTCAAAGGATATTATTTTTCCTATTTCTGGAGAGTCTTCCCTATGCTTGGAAAGTATGGGTTGTCCCTGAAGAGTGAGAGCATGACTCCCATGCACGGGCACACGCCTTTTTGGTCCAAGCACTTATGCATAAGAGTTTATGAGATCAAAGAAACAGATGGAGCTTGCTTTTGTCTTCACCTCACACTGAAGAGAAAGACTAATAAAATATTTACTGTTCTGTGGCTCATCACTAACATTGGATTTGAGAGGGGTTGATATGGAAATATTTAAGACAAAATAAGCCAAATTGAGAAGTCATCTAGTGTGATGGGTAGGCCTTGGGGGACAGATTACATTTGCAGATTATAAAAGGGGGCTTTGCCTAAAGAGACAGTTGTTCCCAAATCAAAACTTTGGACCCAGAGAGAAAAAGAAGCCTGCACTCAGGTCTGTACTCCCTCCCCACCCCCACCCCCCACATTTTAAGGCCGATTCTCTTTCCTAGGTTAGGACTGATAGTCACTAGGGTTCCCTGATTAGGACATGCCTGGAGATTCCTGGGTAGAACTCCTTCTAACCCCTCAATATTGGAAAGTCTAATGTCCACTGCACTGTGGGCCCATCAGTTACATTTAGAAGCCAGTGTGAGGGAATCTATGTAATACACCTGTTATCTCCAAGTTATCAGAAATGTTTTAGTAAACACTATTTTATTTTTCATTCTTTGGGAAATTATTGGAGAATCCTCAGAAGAGAAGTGGTAAAATCAAGAGGAGAATCCTGGAGAAATCAGTTAAGAGAAAGCAAGAGGTAGTAAGCTGGGTAGCCAGGAGTAGCTTGGCCAAGACGGTTGTGGTGATAGCAGTCATCTGTGATACATAAAATCCTCCTCTGGGGATTCCTAAATATAGTGAAACTAAAATTGTTTTGCTATAGATATCAGGAATGCTAAAAATGTCTCTTTTAAAGCAATTTATAATGTCTCCCATAACAGTTACTTACCTGTGTTCTGTGAAACACTAGGTCCCGGGCATATTAGTAGATGTTATGCAAAAAGAGGTTCCCATAGTTAAATAAATATGGGAACTAGTCAGATAAGCAAAGTTAAACAAGTTTATCACAGAATTTCTCAGAACCTTTATACACCAATGTAAACTATGAAGCACTAAGAAAGGTAAATAAAAGTACATGTTTTATAAAACATTTGATTTTGGAAATTTATTTTTTCAAGCATGTAGGCAAGGGTTAGTGCTCTGAAAAATGCACTTTTGAAAATATCAACTTACTACAATTTCTTTTAAATAATATCAATATTTAGAAAAACCAAGATAACTGGGCTAAAATATTCCATTTCACTTTTTCCAGTGCCACCAATTTTATGTCTTTAGTTAGAAATGTATAAAGGATAATTTCATTTAAAAATCTTATAAACAAATAAAACCAACCAATCTACTGTTGAGTTCTAAAGATATTATCTTAGCAAAATGTATAAAACAGATGTCAGTAAATATATTTAGACAACTTCATTTTATTTCTTAAAGCCAGCTATACTATATATATATACTTATATATTTTAACCAAGCTAATTCTTAAAAAAAGGAACCTGTCATCTTAAATAAAAGAACAAAGTTTACATACATGTGAAATAGCATTCTTTATTGCTTCTTGGGTACATGGAAATGAATACATTAAAAAGTTCATTTTTAGTTTTGTTTTTGAAACAAACTTTTCCTTCACTGCTCATCCAAACCACATGACTTTGTGATGCATCTCTTGTCTTTGTCTGTAACTCTTTATTCATATCTCCTATTAGCCTCTCTTACCTGTGCTCTTACTTCATTTCAAACTTCCTTTCACCATCTCTGAAGGTCTATCACATTTCTATTCTTGAACTAGCTTTTCTTTAGTGTCCCCAGTGTAGGGATGGGTGGAGTTAACAGTTTCCCTTAGATTAAACCCTGAATAGAGCTCAGGAAAGTTACTCGTTAAGAAATATGAGAACTACACTCACCTGGATTTCTGTACCAGATTTATTTCCCCAGTGTAGGTCTGGTTTAATAATTTAATAATGGATTTCTTTTAAATCCCAAATAAAGGATACAAGAGCACCTACAAGAGCAAGTTTATAAAATCAAGTGCCTCAAACAATCCTTGCATCGGTTTACAACTGATATTAAAGCATATTTGACCATGAGAATTCTTTCCCCGAGATCTCACGTTTTGCATACAATAGCAGGGTGTATAGTTTTATGACAAGAACTGTTGATATCATAGATGTGGAGAGCTCACAAAATAGCCTCTTCACACTAGTATGGCAATATGTAAATCAATGGATGTGTAACTGATGTGATTCTGCAATCTGTATTTGGGGTAAAAATGGGAGCTCATAACCCACTTGAATCAAAGTGTGAAATATGATATATCAAGAATTATGTAATGTTTTGAACAGCCAACAATAAAAAATTAAAAAAAAAATAGCCTCTTCAACAAATGGTGCTGAGAAAACTGGAAATCCATATGCAACAAAATGAAATTAAACCCCTATCTCTCACCACGCACAAAACTCAACTCAAAGTAGATCAAGGACCTAGGAATTAAACCAGAGACTCTGCATCTAATAGAAGAAAAAGTAGGCCCTAATCTCATCATGTGGAATTAGGCCTCAACTTCCTTAATAAGATTCCTATAGCACAAGAATTAAAACCAAGAATCAATAAATGGGATGGACTCAAACTAAAATGTTTTTCTCAGCAAAAGAAACAGTCTGTGAGGTGAATAGAGAGCCTACATCTTGGGAGCAAATTTTTACCCCTCACGCATCAGATAGAGCACTAATCTCTAGGGTATATAAAGTACTCAAAAAGCTAAACACCAAAAAAACAAATAACCCAATCAACAAATGGGCCAAGGACCTGAACAGACACTTCTCAGAAGAGGATATACAATCAATCAACAAATATATGAAAAAATGTTCATCATCTCTAGCAATTAGAGAAATCCAAATCAAAACTACTCTAGGATATCATCTCACTCCAGTCAGAATGGTGACTTCCATTAAACATCAAGTAAAATCTCAACTCCACCTAATGCACACTGGCAGAGATGAGAAAACTGGAATAGAGCAAGCTGACATTGCTGCAATGGTCTGAGACCATTTGGATAGTACACATTTCCTTCTTCAAATGTCATGCTGGAAATTATGATTACCTCTGCCTTGGCATATTTTGCATACCATCTGTTGATCACTTTCTGAGCCCAGTATTGTATTAGGCCTCGCATCATAGAATCCTGTTCTCCATGGGGAGTGGTGGGCTTTTCAGTCCCCACAACTGTACAGGAGCAGTAGATTAGGATTCTACTACTGCCAAGAGCTAATGCTTATCGAGTGTTCCCTTTGTGCACCATGAATCCTCTTCTGCCAGGTTACTATGTGGTCCTTCCCCAGTTCCTTTCAGGTCTTCACTCAAAAGTCACCTTGGTGAGGCTTTCTCTGATCACCTATTTAAAGTTGCAGTTCTCCCTTCTTACCTCCTCTTCCATGCTAACTCTTACCACCATCTAGTATCCTAGTACAGTGTATTGTGCTTATTTTTCCACCAGAATGTAAGTAAGGAGCTACCCTCTATTTATTTTATTGACTGCTATATCCCAAGTGCCTCGAATAGGACCTGACAAAAATATCTATTTTAATTCTCTCAAAAATTCTATGAGAGAGAATGACTACTAATTCTATTTTATATATAATAAAACTGAAGCTTTGAAAAAGTAATTATTTGCCCAAATCACATGACAAGGGTACAGTAGCAACAAAAAGGAATGAACAAATGGTATATGCAACAATCTAGAGAAATCCCAACTGCAAGAAAAGGATTCAGAAAATTCCAAACTGTCTAATTCCATTTTATGACTTTCTAGAAAAGGCAAGGCCTCAGAAAACAAATCAGTGGTTCCCTGGGCTGAAGCAGAGGAAAAGGATAACTACAAAAGAACAAGGGAGAACTTCTGGGAATGATGGAACTGTTCCATAGCTTGACTGTGGTCAGGTGAATGACCACATCGTCATCAAAACTCACAGACTTGTACATTTAAGAAAGGTGAATCTACTGTGCAAATGCTCCCCCACCTCCAAAGATGTTCGTGTCTTACTCTCTGAACCTGTAAATGTATTAATTTAAATAGCAAAGGGACCTTGCAGATGTGATTCCAGATCCTGAGATGGGAGATTAGCTTGGGTCATTTGGGTATATATGTGATTACTATGAGACCTATGCAATCACAGGGTCCTACAAGAAGGAGGCAGGAGAGTCAGTCAGTACACAGTTTGAAATGCTATGATGCTGGCTTTGAAGAGGAAAGTGCCAAAAGCCCAGGAATGTGGGCAGTCTCTGGAAGCTGGGAAAGGCAAAGAAACAGATTCTCCCTAAGGGCCTCTAGAAGGAACCCACCCTGCCAATGGCCAGTGAGACTGATTTTGGACTTCTGAATTCCAGAACTAGAAAAGAATAGACTTATGTTAAGCAAGTGTTTAAGTTTATGGTAATTTTTAACAGCCACAATAAGGAAGCAAATATAATAAATCAAACCTAAATAAATCTGACTTTTTGAAAAAAAAAAGTTTTGTAGTTGTAGATAGACAGCATGTCTTTATTTTATTTGGTTATTTTTATGTGGTGCTGATGATTGAACCCAGGTCCGCACATGTGCTAGGCAAGCACTCTGCCACTGAGCCCTGTCCCCAGACCCAAATCTGACTTTTAAAAAAAGAAACTGAATGTATTTAGCATGGTACAGCAAATAAAAGGGGTTTGGCTAAGCTAACAATCCTGGGTCAGAAACATGAGTGTGATTATTTGCTTACTCTCTAACTGACATGTTAATTAACCTCACTGGAGTATTATTATTGCCTTTAAAATATTTCCAATAATATGTCATAGAAATTAAATTCAGGGATTAAAAGATATAATTTATACAAAAACTTTGCTAATTCCTAGCACTTTATATGCTGTCAATAAGTTGTAGCTATTATTTTAGCTGATTATCATGGGAAATTTTCATATTAGAATATACATAAAAATATAACATTATAGCAGAAATAAGCCTCCAATCATTATTTAGTGGCTACAATCTAGAAAAATTAGATGCAATCTAGAAAAATGATTATTTGGATTCCTTCCTAATAGACAATTGCTTGTATGCCAAAGTTCTCTACCAGAATAGGTCCGAGTTACTTCTTTTAACTATTGGATTATAAACAGTAGTACTCTGAGATGTGTCACATCCTTTAAATAAGTATGTGACCAAACTGTCCTGCAAAACAGTTTCCAAATCTAAATCTATATTTGTATGTAACAAACATCTGTCCAACCTGGTCCTCTGTCTTGTTTTTGGAATCTATGTAGGGAATTGGTTCATAGAATGTTCTTGCATTTGTGATAATGAATTTGGCATAATCTACACGTCCTCTCCTCACACATGGTTTTGAACGTTGTATGCTTTTCCCAGGTTTTTTTTCATGTATGATTTCTTCTTCTTTCTCAGTTACATATACTATACCATCATCTTCTATTTTATGCTGCCTGAAAGACATAATTAAATAGTAAATAATTTACCCAATAAGCAAGCAGTCGTAATTAAATAAGATTCAAATATATTTCAGGTATTAGTCAAGACAATTTAAGTTTTATTAATAGTTTTTGACAGCTTGTGCTATTAAAATTTAGGGTGGCATCTTCTCATTCTAAATATATGAGATAAAGGAACTATGTGTCAATAATGATTATTCATTATGACCAGTGTAGTATACAGACTCTAATTGGCTTGCAGTAAAGAGTAGTAATTTGATTATGCTTATAAGTCATGTTTGCAATATTTATACCTGTGGATAAATTATATGCTAATCTGAACATATTTTTTTTCCAAATTTTATTACCAGGAGATGACCCCCCCCCCTACACACTTTACCTCATAAATTCAGCCATCTAGACAAAGATAACCACTTAATTTTAAAAACTTACCTAGAAAATTTATAAAAGCAGGCTGGGAATATAGCTCAGTTGGTAGAGTACTTGCCTCATATGCACAAGGCCTTGGGTTCAATCCCCAGCACCACAAAAAAAAAAAAAAAAAAAAAAAGCTACCCAATGATCAGCAATATTTATCTTTTTGAGGGAGAAAAGATACTGTGTAGACAAAACAATTAAGTCTTATTATTTTATGCTTCTAATGATTATACTGCTACAAAAAGTAGAATTACTGAAATGAAAAACATTAAAGAGATTTAAAGTTCATAGAACATTTTCCTTTTAAATAAGGAAAAACAGATATTATGAAAGTCTATTAAAATTTCATATACTTGAAAAATAAAGAATATGGTAATCTGAATAATTTTCACACCCAGAGGCTTGTAAAATCAAAGCTCTGACCCCACAAAAGGTGAATTAGGAAGATGCCAAATTTATAAGAAATTCTGTTTAGCCTGATACTCAGACCATAAAATATAACTCCTACCTTACTTCAAACCACAGCCAGGCCCATCTCTTCTGTCATGTCATTTTTCAATTAAAATCCTCATGTAGCTCTCCACTGCATTTAAAACAAACCACTGTCTCTTGACTGGAGCTCATGTGTGACTTGCTCATCTCTTCATCCTCATTCAAGCCTCTCTGCCTCACTCCTGCAGCTTTTCCTTTTCTTTTCTCCTCAGGGCCTTTGCACATGTTGTGCTCTCAACCTGCACTTCTCTTCCCCAACTCGCTGCATAGCTTGCTGGCGATCATTTAGATCTCAGTCTACAAGTCATTTTCTCAGAAGCTTTGTATCTATTTTCCCCTCCTGACTCTCTATATTCACTATTTTAGTGACTTGTCCTTTTATTTCATGACACTTACCACGGTTTATAATGCATGTACCTAGTTTTTTGTTTACTTGCTTTTAGTAAGCACCAGAAATACCCTACTAGTCATAGTCAATAAGTTCCATGAGGTAGGGATTGTTTCACTTATTATTTACCCAATATCCGGGCAAGGGGTTCTGTTCCCTGCAGATGAATAAAGTGCCATTTATATTGACATATTTCTGGTGACTCTGATGGGATTTTTTTCTGAACTCTGGGTTTGTTTTAGCTGTGTATCCTCTGCAGTCCCTCCACTACACAAATAACATTCAATCCTTGTGACTGATTTGAAAAAATTGATTACTGGTAAAGTGTAAATAACTTCTAAGCCTTTTCTACTATCTTTCCGGAAACATAAGTATTTATTTCAAGATTGTGACTTTGAGGTTAATTAATTTATCATTGTAGAATCCTGGCATCAGTCTTTCCCCATCTGCTTCTCATGGTTGTAACCCAGCAATACATTGGTACTAGAACCAGGTCTTCAAAGGACAATAGCTATTTGTTTACACACTTATGCACTCCTTCAGTTAAGCACTTGTGTAAATGACTATAGATAAAGAAATGTGGGACGTTGTCGCTCAGTGGTAGAGCCTTTGCCTCACATGTGTGAGGCACTGGGTTCAATTCTCAGCACTGTGTATAAATCAATCAATCAACAAAAAAAAAATTTAAAAAAAAAGAAATGTGAAACATGACTCTTCAGTAATTTCTTGTAGAAGGAAAACAAATAAAAACCCTAATGCGCTCTGTGATTAGTCAGATCTGGATTGGAATCACAATTCTGCCATTTAATATCTGAACTTCATTTTCCTCATTGGCCTGATAAGAACAATATCTATTATGACAGATGTGAGAATAACCCTGAATAATTCATTCTTCCAATAAATAGTCACTATGTGCCACATGCTGTTTGAGGTATGGAGGATACAGCAGTGAAAACAGAAAAATCACTGCCCTCATAGAGCTTACATTCTAGCAGGGGAAGGCAGATGATGTATAAAATAACAAAGGCACAGTCTTTTAGATGGTGTTAAGTGGTGAGGACAACAATAAAGCAGGGAAAAGGAGTGCATGCATGTGGGAGGTAGGCTGCATTTTTAGGTAGGGTGGAGGCTGCTTTGTGAAGGTGGCAATTGGAAAAAGAAACAGGGGAGGGAGAGAGCTAAGTGCATATTTGAGGGAAGAGCATTCCAAACCAGTGAACTGTAACTGTAAAGCCTTGCAGCAGGAATGTCCCCATCCTTAGCACCACGGTGCTTCCTGAAGTGTGATTGCTGGAGTAAGCTTCATTGGCATCAATGTGACTTCATTAGAACTACAACTTTAAAGGCATCATTTCAATACTAAATCATCATCTCTGGGGCTGGTTCCCAGGAACCTGTTTTAACCAGCTGTCTAGCTGACTCATACATGTTTAAGTTTGAGAACCACTCTTCCACCAACAAAAATGCAGGTTTTGGTTCCACTGATTCTACATCACTCTTAACTAGCTGTGCTACCTTGATTCACTGGATCACAAAACATCCATACATGGGAAGGCTTGCTAAAGCCCAGATTATTGGGCCCCACACCCAAAGTTTCAGATTCAGTGTGTTTGGACGGGGGATCCCCTATGATTCTGCATTTCTACAAGTTCTCAGGTGATGCTAAGATGGTCTGGGAATCACTTTGAGAATCTCTGGAGAAAACAGCAAGGCCTATATACTAGAGCAGGGTCCTGCCAGAAGGAGGTAAGCAGTAGACAAGGTCAAGTAAGGAGAGAGAGGCAAATTGTGTAGGCCTCAAGTAGAAGCCTTGGCTTTTGCTGTGCTATGCACGATGGAGGATGGTGATCTAACCTACCTTGTAAAAAGACCATTCTGACTGCTATGTTGAGTTGCTGCAGAGGGGAAAGGAACCAAAGCTATTGCAGTCTCCAAGAGTGAGAAGCTGGGGCTTGGGACAGGGTGGGGATGATAGTGGAAATGATTAACAGTGTAGAGTCTGGATACTTTGCAAGGGTAAAGCCTACAGAATTTGCTAATAAGTTAAATGTGGGAAGTGAAAAGGAGTGGATGATTTCAAGATGCCTTCAAGAGTTTTAGGCCAGGCAATGCATGTGAAGTTGCTGACACACAATACTGTGAGCAGTAAACGGTGCATTTTAAAAATTGTTATGGTCAGCATTCAGCTCCCAGAAACCGCAATTAGGAAGGGAACTGGATGAGGTTTGGCATGGACAGTGCTGGGGACCACCCCTGGGGTTTCATCTAACTCTCCCTCTTAAGGAGGAAAATAATTTTCGGAAGGGAGAAATAAAAATCCAAACCCCTGCACTTACTGCAGCTTTTCCTCCTTTCCTTCCATGGGCTCCTACGGCCTGGCACGTGGCAACGAAGAGCCTCTACCAGAAGAACGGGGACGTAGCCTTGCTAGGAATGAGGCCCGAGAGCGAGGCAACTGTGACTCTTGCGTTGCGTTGCTAAGCGACGGCGGCCTGGCAACGCCGCCGCAGAAAGGGGAGTGAGCTGGACCCGGACGCGCAGGCGCAGTGATCGCGGTCGGCTCCGCTCTGTTGGCCGCGGCTGAGCTGCGCAGAGCCTGGCCGGGTGTCTAGGCGTCCGCTCCACCAACCCGCTGTAGGGTGGATACCCTGCGCTTGAACTCGCCCTTCCCCGGTAGAGCCAGGACTGGTGTTTATCACCGTGACTAGGTCCTGGGTGGGAGGGATCAGCGAGGGTCGGTTTCCGGAGCTTCCCCCGCCGCGGGAAGTGCTGCTCTGGTCTGCTCATCGTCCTCCCTCCAGAGCCCGGCAGGACGTTGCCCCGGTGTCCGCAGCTGCCAGAGCTGGCTCCAAAAGTGCGGGCAGGGGCGGGAAGAAAACGTGTTTACTCGTGAGCCATTAAATACTGTGCAAGTCGTGATTCGCTTTCTCCGGTGAAGGAGAAAGCTTGGCTATCACTGTTTACCACCAATTTCAAGCAAAACCTTTCCCGACCCTGTGGCAATGGTTAAAATAGAACAAGGGAACACTCATCTGCTGCAAATGAGGCTCCCTGTGGAGTGTGCATCTGCCCAAGGCTGAGCGGCCTTCAGAATCAGGCGCAGGGGTTTGTAGGCTTAGGCAGCCAGCTGGTTGGGACTTGTTCGTGTAGCACTTATCCAAAAAGAGCAAGCTCCTGGGAGAAACCGACAATTACTTGCGTCCATGTCAGACCCTGGAATTTCTTACCTCATTTTACCGTTGCCTTCCACTTTCCACTAACCAGAGCCAAACGTCTTTGGCATCTACCATGATAACTGTTACGCATTTTCCTGCATAAGGAAGGAAATGGGAAGGAAAAGTCCTCACTGAGTCGAATTCTTCTACATATCCGGCTGTGTGCAAGTGCATACGTTTTGTAATCCAGAGTCAATTTGTATATTTGCGTATTCCTTGGAGAGGTGTAGGAAAGTGAAGGTTGGTCCTAATATCCATTGTACACATGTGAGCTAAAGTCCTGGCAGGACGAATGTATGAATAGATTTGACACTCAGTGACCTAACATCTACTTCTCTGGTTTTATCTTAACCATTGTAGACACTGGATACCTGGAAGTAATGGGACTTTGAATGGTGGCTCCACCACTTAAACCAGTTAGAGGGAAGTGGCTTAAACTCCCAGAGCCTCCATGTCTTCATTCACAAAATGTGAAAACACTAGGGTTGTTATGAAGTATAATTTGATACAGGCAGAATACCAAGAGCAGTGTGTGATGCTTAGTACTTGCTTGGTCACGATTAGCTTTCATTATTTTTTATTTGAGCAATTCAACCTGCCTATGCCACTACATGTCCTTGAGGTTTAGTTGACATCCTTATCATTCCTTCTGATTTCTATTTTAACCTTCACCAATCTCTTTGATTTGATTATTCAAATCACTTATCTTCAGGGACAGTCTCTACTACTTGTTAAAAAGAAATGAAAACATTTTCTCAACTTTCTGTCTCTCAAATTGACAAATTCACCTGAACCCATGTGGAATGAGTTGTTTGCCTCTATTTTGAAAGTATTAGTCTAAAATAAATACATTTATGTCACTATCGGAAACTGTTATGCATTTTGCATATGCCTAGGATTTATTAAAGGCCATGAGAAACTTTAAAACAAATTGTGCCACAAGGAAGTCACAATCTAGTTAGGAATACAAGAGAATCACACACAAAAAAAATTGTGAACAAAACAGCAATGAACATATTATATAGCTGATAGTCACAAGTGTTAAATTTCAGTGCTGATGATAATATTCTATTATAATGATACATCATTTATTCTTGTTGTATTCTCTGTAGGGCGATGGCATAATTGTGTGGATTTTACAAAAATTATTGACTTTTTATATAGAAAAGCACTGGACTACTTTAGTAGTTTTTTACTAATAACTATCTGACCTAAAATACATACTTAAAAATTCTCCATGATGTAGATTCTCACTTGTAAAAAAAAAAAACTGAAAAAAAAATCAGTAAAAGATGTGATTTGTGATAAGTAGTCTGAATGTTTACCAAAAAAGTAGTTAGTTTACTAACATTGTTCAAGTTTAAAAATACCAGTGCTGTTTGAGCTAGCTAGCATACCTTCTGTGAGGGACCACAAGAGAATGGAAAGTGCTCATGCAAAATGTTATAGATTCAGAAAATTATCAATATGTTTTGGACCACAGGAAAATATCAAAAGAACAGTACAGTTGTATATCCTTGTAGGAAAGCTGAGGTTCAGGGAGATTCAGTTTCCTCTGAGTCTTTTTTTAAGTGATGTCGTTGAAAAGGAAAGGATTGCAAACATATGGCATAAACAAAAGCTAGCCCAAATTCTATTTTTTAAAAAAACAGATCATTTATTTGCCTCATACACGTGTTGCAAGGATTAAATGAGAAAATTCATTCAGTGAACTTATCCCAGCACATGGTAGCACTATTAAAAGCTAGCTGTTAGTATTCTTCCAATTTTTATAATTGGTAGGGTGGAAGTTTCATTGAGTGCACACATTTTATTGCCTTTGTTTCATTACCTTAGACTGTAAGACATTAATAAACCAAAATAAACATTAGTCGAGGGCCATGGAATGAGAAATGTTAGTGTTAGTTTTGCCTATCTTTGAGAAAGGATGGGTTCAAACAAGTCACAGATGTGAGAGGGTCCCTGAGTTTTTCTCATGTCTAAGTTCAAAGCTAATTAATTTTTATCATACTTTAAAGAGAGACATATTAAAAAAAACAAGAATGAGTTGTTGCATCTCCAGAAAGGTAAAAATCTCTAAATTTAAGGATAGGTTGGAGACTGGGGATGAAGCTCAAAATTTGGCAGCAAAATGCTTGCCTAACATGTGTGCCTAGCATCCCTGAATTCAAGACCCTAGCATGGCAAAAACAAAATGAAAAAGAAAAAAAGCCCATATTTAATGTAAATAAACAATTCATATAGATATATAAACAAAAAATTTTTAAATTTTCTAGAAATAACTAAAAATAATTCTATTATACCATAGAGTTGTGCAAAATCATTATTAGAAATTACTAATTCAGAAATTTACCTTATTGAGAGAAGAAACCTATATTTTATGATTTCGCAATTCAAAGTTCATTTTAAAATAATCCCAACTACCATTGCCTATATAGAAGCTGTATAACCAAAGGATGAATGAAAAGCTAGTCTCAGCTGGGCAGAACAACGAAGGGCCATTTTACGCTATAGTGGTATCGTGAATAAAGACTGGTTGAAGGAAGAACGTTGCAAAAGAAAGTATTGTTGGAATGTTATCCATCCTCAAAAGGTCAGAAATCACTAACTGAGCTGTCTAATTTTAAAGGTTTTCTGTCTCCTAGTTTCCTTTTCAATGTATTTTTTTTTTGTTCTGTCTGAAGAATTCCAGAAATGTGATCATCTCTGTGCAAGCCATTGCCATACTTTATTATCTAATTATTAAGCAACACATTCTGAGCAACTTTCATATTCTGATCTATTCTTACTGGGCTGTGATATTTTAATTCATTGATTTGAGATTCGAGTACCTAGAAAAGTATCTTCCAAATAAAAGTTCTGTGAGTAAGACTAACCCAGAAAAATCGTTCCTTATATCCTGCAAAATATATACTACTTCTAATATTTTCAGTAGTGTTTTCTTTTTTATTTTTTTTATTGTTGGTTGTTCAAAACATTACATAGTTCTTGATATATCATCTTTCACACTTTGCTTCAAGTGGGTTATGAACTCCCATTTTTAGCCCATATACAGATTGCAGAATCACATCAATTACACATCCATTGATTTACATATTGCCATACTAGTGACTGTCGTGTTCTGCTACCTTTCCTATCCTCTACTATCCCCCCTCCCCTCCCCTCCCCTCTTCTCTCTCTACCCCCTCTACTGACCTTCATTTCTCCCCCTTGTATTATTTTTCCCTTTCCCCTCATTTCCTCTTGTATGTTCTTTTGTATAACCCTGAGGGTCTCCTTCCATTTCCATGCAATTTCCCTTTTCTCTCCCTTTCCCTCCCACCTCTCATCTCTGTTTAATGTTAATCTTCTTCTCATGCTCTTCGTCCCTACTCTGTTCTTAGTTACTCTCCTTATATCAAAGAAGACATTTGGCATTTGTTTTTTAGGGATTGGCTAGCTTCACTTAGCATAATCTGCTCTAATGCCATCCATTTCCCTGCAAATTCTATGATTTTGTCATTTTTTAATGCAGAGTAATACTCCATTGTGTATAAATGCCACATTTTTTTTATCCATTCGTCTATTGAAGGGCATCTAGGTTGGTTCCACAGTCTTGCTATTGTGAATTGTGCTGCTATGAACATCGATGTAGCAGTGTCCCTGTAGCATGCTCTTTTTAGGTCTTTAGGGAATAGACCAAGAAGGGGAATAGCTGGGTCAAATGGTGGCTCCATTCCCAGCTTTCCAAGAAATCTCCATACTGCTTTCCAAATTGGCTGCACCAATCTGCAGTCCCACCAGCAATGTACAAGTGTACCCTTTTCCCCACATCCTCGCCAGCACTTGTTGTTGTTTGACTTCCTAATGGCTGCCAATCTTACTGGAGTGAGATGGTATCTTAGGGTGGTTTTGATTTGCATTTCTCTGACTGCTAGAGATGGTGAGCATTTTTTCATGTACTTGTTGATTGATTGTATGTCCTCCTCTGAGAAGTGTCTGTTCAGGTCCTTGGCCCATTTGTTGATGGACACCAATTAAAACTGTTCAACACACTCCTTAGAGAAATGCCACATTTTAAAAATGGTAATTAAAACACCCTTTTAAGCTAAACAATTTAAGTTCTTCAACTTCTGCCCATAAAATCTACTTTGATCCTTTTGATGATACAAATTGCCATCCTCTGTGCTTCCCCTAAGGGAGAATTAATACATATTGAATTTTGGGATTAGACCTGTGTTTAAATCCTAGTGCTGTGACTCTGGCAAGTTATTTAAAGTTTTAAATTTTGAATATATTGCTTGTTAATCTTTAAAAGTAAATGAAAAATAAAGCTCCTGAAGAATAGGAATAAAAAAAACCTGTAAGGTGGTTGGTTGTGTTCAATGGTATGCATAATCACCTGGCGCACAGTAGGTACCCGGTAAGTGTTTTCTACCACTCTTGTACTTCCTTACCCATTGTCTAAGGTCAATCGCCTTGAAAGTGATTCTGCTAGGATTTGATTTTGGAACTACTTCTCTTTTTCTATCTCTCATGGCCTCTACATCTAATTTCTCTACCTCTTATTTTAAACCATGGTGATAAAAACTGAATATAAACTTCCAAATGGGGGCTTCCTAATGTAGAATAGTTGGAAAGATTAGAAACAGGAGATTGGGTGGAAATACCTAGAAAGGGTAAAATCAGATCCCTTGACAGGAGTCCATGGGAGTGGAAGACTTTGATACAGAAAGGTCACAATAGGGGAGGAGAATATTATTATTATTTAGTGATGGAGTGGGTGCAAAGGGAGAGAATGTGCCCCCATCTGCTTTTAAAATGTCACCATACCTTATGCATTCTGGCAAATGCATGATGTTAGGTTCCATGATTTGATAAAGCAGAAACAATAACTTTCTAAGAATAAGCACATCATCACCAACCACCATGACTCCAACTCATGACTTAAGTGGCGCCATGATTTGGAACTGTGATATGTATGGATAGACCTATGATAAATTTTTTTTTAAAAAATGCTTTCCTTCTGTAGCACAAATGAAGAACCCAGAGATGTTAAGATTACATTTGAAGAAAAATGAGGGTTCTGACCTAAAAACTTGAATATGCCTAAAAAGAAATCACAGTTGAGGTTTTTAATAGAAAAGTATTACAACACTTTTAATTAGTGAGGGAGTTTAGTTTACCTCAAATACCTCCTAATCTGAAGTCACTGTCTTCAAAACAGTATGGTAAAGAATGCTTTTACGAGCCATCACTTTTAAACTATTCTTCTAACCTACACTTTTTCCCTTATGTAATTATAATGGTATTATGTGTTTCGAGTTATAGTTAATTACTGCAGCATTTATAAGCTTTTCCAGAGTTTGGAAACTTAGCCATGTTTTTAATCCTCTTACGGTAAGCCTGGAAGCAAACTACTTACCTGATTTAAGCTTCCCTTTTCATTGTGTTCTCTGCCAAACTTTGAGGCTTTAATAATGGGTTGTAAGATTCAGGAAAAGAAATATTACAGGATTTTTTTTTATATTTAAAGAGAAGTAAAGCAGCATCCAAAAGAAATGTGGCATTTCTACAGTTTTTTGCTATAGAGAGCATAGATATGGGAGGTATCTCTATCCTTGATTCATCTGTGTCATGGCTAGTCAACCTCACTGGGGACTGCAGGGAAGCCTAGCAGGTCACTGTTGTCTAGGCCACTGCAAAGAACAAAGGATTTCCGCATTGGAACTGCAGATTTGAGGCTTGCTTTTTTGCTTACCATTCAGGAGACCCATGGCAAGTCTTTGTCTGCACACTGGGATGCCAACACCTACCCTCTCTCAGCAAGGTTAGAGAAGCAGTCATGTGAAAAAGTGCTTCGTTAAACTGCCCTTGCTTAATAATTACAAAGCATCGTATTTATTAAATCCAATTGCTGGACTGTTCTAGTGTCCCAACCTCACCCTCTTGGGATTCACTTCATAAGAGAAGTCCACTCCCTTTTTATAAAATATAGTTTCCATCTGTATGCAATTTGGTGGCAGCCACCCCTGCAAAACTCTTACTTGCTTTTTGTTTATATTTTAGATTCTGTTTGTTTGTTGACCCTGCTGTTAATTCTCACTTTAAACCAGATTTCATCTCTGTAAGAATATTAGTTTGAGAAGCCCACCCATGCACAACATGATCTACTCCAAAATCTTATTTCTCTAAACATGGGCCTAAGTAGTACAGAAGTTAGGACCAAGTAACTAATTTTAGACTTTTGCTCCAATTTGGTTGTGGTTTGATTATTTTGGATGACAACACAAAGCCTCAATAATAGGGAAATAGAATGATTCTAAGTATGTTGTTTTCCTAATGAATACTTGAGGTTACTTAAAATATATAGAAGACATATAATTTTTCTTGGGCATACTTCATGGAATTATAAAACAGACATTTTTTCTATAATTCTATTAATATTTGGTAATGCGAGACTTATGTTACTTCTTATGGTTTCTACTCTTTTTAAACTTTTTATTTTTATCTTCTCTATGAAAGTTATTATGTGTTGTTACCTAGATTCATTACAATTTTTTTTCTGACTTGAATATAAATTGAACCAAATTTTTGCTTCCTATTTTTAATATCCTCTTTGCTTCTCATTCAGTATTTGAAGGACTATAGCATTGTAGTTATAAGCCAGGAACGGGAACTGGAGCCATTTCTTAGCCACAAGACCTTAAACAATGTCTTTCCCATATTTCCTTATCTGGAAAATGGTGAAAACTGTACTATCTGACTTCCTCAGCTTTTGTAATGATCAAATAAGATGGTCCACATTATGGTGCTTGGCATATAGTAAGTGCTCATTCACTTGTTCTCCCCCAGCATTAACATCAGAATATAACTGTTTTGAAAGCTGAGATTACTTTTCTCTGCTCTGTTGTACCTGGCAGATTCTCAGTGGCTACTTCCCAAATGAATGGCAAAAACATCTAGTAAGTTTTATGCAGTCTTCTGTTCTTCTACCAACCCACTGGTATCTCCCTGCTCTCTGGAAGTTAAAGGTACCAGAGACAGTCTCACCAGTATAGCTGGAGACCTTAGAGTTGAGCAAAAGGGTTCATTTTTTTTTCAAACTGCAACTTTTCTTGTTCAGTCCTCATTTTTCTTTGGACTTTGAACTCTCAGAAAAGCCAACAGGTCCCCAGTTTGGATCCTTTTCTCCAAACAGTGCATTCTTTTCCCACGAACCATCCTTGTCTCTGCTTTACTCTGTTTGTTGATCTAGTTAAACTTATCTGGAATACTTTCCATCCAATTTGGGGAAAGGAACTTATCCTTGCCTTAGCTCATGGGTTAGAAGGAAATTGTTATTCCCTTTGTGGCATCCCTCTCACCACCCACTTCCATTCCACTGGAGAAAAATCTTGCTAATCAGCTTGTCAGAATTGAACTCTGATAGACTTTGGGCTTTAATAGCACTCAGTGCTTAGGCATGCTCTACAACCTTGCCTTCCTTGTACTTCCTTTCTCTAGGGATTGGACAAAGTAGGCAGGGCCTGTCTCAGCTGGCCTCACCATGTCAATTCTGTCTACCTGCATGCAGCATGGGAGAGCTAATGGACCACTCATTCACAGGTATGTAGCTACTTGGAGAGAGGGTACAGAATTCAAGAGAGAAGGTATAGAAAATAAGAAGGTTCACTTTGGCCTCCTATGCTAATTCAGTTTCTGTGATCTAGCTTTCACTTAAGTTTTCTATTGTTGAACTGGATCTTTCTCTAGCTATGGAAATCAGAGCTTTGTTTGCTATTTGCCATCATTTCTTTTCAATATGTTCTTTTAGCAGAGAACCCCTGAAATAAGACCAAAGCCACATGCATAACCAGTCCCTAATACCATTCTTCATCCAGACCAACCTACTTTACAAAACTATAAAAATTTTTTTCCCTTCTTATTCTAAAACTGGAACTCTTATCATATTAAGAGATACCCTGATTAGAACAGGCTACATTCACTCCATCTATGAGGGAGAGATTCCTGCCCTAGTTTATGGGGATGGCCAAACACATGACTTTCAATACTGTGAAGAAGAAATTGGCAGCACTTTATTAGTCACATATTCATAGCAGAGGGGATGAGCATACTACACACAAGGCCACATGAGGGTTACCCTTGACAACGAATGAACAGCCAGAGGCTGTGGAAAACAGGCTTTGTAGTATCAAGATGGTTTGAACCCTGGTTTCCATCAGAGGATGTGACTAGCTTGTTTGAATGATTCTGCAGGTTGGCAGGGAACTGAAACCTGCTACTCAGTGATAAGGAGGAAGCACATCTAAGTCCCTTGAAAAGGAGGTCTCTTTGGTTAGGGGACTTTTCTCATGGGAGCAGAGTTGGAGGGGAGGAGAATTTGTATTTAAGCCATTTGAAGCCCAGATGTCAAGGTAACACATAATACTGGGCTTTAATTTTAGGATTTTTACTACACTGTTTATACTACCATAACATCAGTTGTTTTATTACCTTAGAATTTCACATTAGACATGTTAATAATGTCTTACTTTCCTGTCAAATTGTGGACTACTTAGGGATAGAGAGCATCTAAGTCCTCCACTTTAAAAACAATGTACATTATGATTTGAAAAAACATGATTAGCATTAAAATGATCTGTTATATCTCAAACCAAAACTTTCTAATTTAATCATATGAATAGTATTTAATATACCCAAGATTTGTCTTTGCACATGGTTAATTAGTAGCGATATTTTAGTACTAAAGGATGCACTAAGTAGAATTCAATTTGTATTAGTAAAGTCTGAACTGTTGACTGGCAATGACGCCCATGTATTCCCATACTGCTGAATTAAACCTCTGTGATGCAACGGGTACTGACAGCTCTAAACATTTAGAGTTACCCAGGTTTGCTGACATTTGAAAATAGCTAATTTTTCCCCCACTCTGTTTTCAAACAGCTGTTGAAACAATAAAATGAATGGGATTGGCATTCTTTCTAAAATCAGAGTTAAGCTACAGCCTAGATACCAGAATGCTGATGTCTCAAATGTATTATTCACACTACATATTGTAAGCACTAATGGGGCCCATTAAGAGAATTCTTACTGTTGCTAATTCAAGCAAATTGATATGGGGGAGGGCTGATAAGGAGGTCATAGACAAATAGGAAGAATTTATAATAAATCCTCCCAGTTTTCTAAAAACATGATGTTAATCCTTTTTTTTTTTCATTTCAATTTAGGTCCATTAGATTATTTTACTTTTTACTTTATTAGAATATTTGTTAAATTGTCTGCAACCACAAATATAAAGTTCTTTTCCTTTTAAAATTGTAATATACAATAGACAAATGAGTGAAAGTTTTAACATTTAACTTATTTTTACCCTTTCAGAGTAATTCATTATATCTCTGAGATGGAATGTCTTTTCTTACATTTCTTACAAATAATCCTACCTAAATCCATTGCAGTATGAAATATTGGTATAGAGAAACTACTGATTTTACTACATGAAAAATAAACTGATTTACTTAAATTAAAATGAAGTCTCCATTGCAAAACTTTTTTCAAGTACTTTGAAGTATTGTCTTAGTTCAGTTTCTATATTACAAGAATTTAATTCAAAAATATTTTCTATGAAATAAACTACTTCTTTCAAATTAGATATTAGGAAATATATATTTTATCAATAATTTTGACTTTATAAAAGGAATACATGCTTATTGTAGAAAATTTGGTAAACATTGTTATAAATAAAGCAAAATTTTATCAGCTAGACCACTGCTCAATTTCAATGAATTTTTCTCTATTTTTCTTCCATCAATCTATAACAGTTTTGGCCACTGTGCTATCTACCAACCACATGTAACTATTTAAATTTAAATGAATTAAAATTAAATTAAACTAAAAATTTAGTTTAATGGTTATTTTAATAGCCACATGTAACTAATGATAATGTTAGCCCAAATATAAAACATTTTTATCATCACAGAAAGTTCTATTGATAGAGCTGTTAGAGGTGTATGTATTTCATATGTATAAATCCATATGAAACTTAATTGTGTTTATATATGTACCATATATGTATATTAAATTCAGTTTTCTGAAAATGTCTCCATTCTTTATTCTTTAGCATTTTAAAAAGATCTAGTTGATAGTTACTCTTTGTTAGGTCTTGACATAATAGTACTGTTTTGGGGCTTCCACTGTTGCTGTTGAGCAATCAGCTATAAAACTAATAGCTGTTTGGATTTCTATCTTTTCTCTCTCGCTGCTTTTAAATATCCTTTCTTTGCTATTTAAGCTTTATGATAACTTTACACCATGTTTATGTGTGAATTTTTAAAATGTTATTCTTCATGGAGTATGCTATGCATGCTGTGTAAAGTCGTGTTTTTGGTTTTTTTTCGTCAATTTTTCAAAATTATCTGTTAACTATCACCATGATTACTACTGCTTTCTTTCTTCAACTCTTTTCTTCCCGAGAATGTGGTGACATTTTAAAGATTTTGCATTCTATCTACTGTGTTTCTAATGTCTTTCGTATTTTCAATGTCTTTCACTATTTCAGCAATTTTTCAATTTTCAGTATTTCAGCAATTTTCTCAAACTTACTTGCAGCTCATTAATGTTCTCTTCAGCCCTATCAGCCGTATCTAATCTGCTGTTTAATAAAAGGTATACATTTGTAACTTAAGCAATTATGTTTTTTTGTTTTTAAAAGTTTTATTGCAGGCTGGGGTTGTGGCTCAGTGGTAGAACCATTGCCTAGCACGTATGAGGCACTGGGTTCGATCCTCAGCACAACATAAAAATAAAAAAATAATGGTTATTGTGTCCATCTACAACTAAACAAATATAAAAAAAATTTTATTGGGTCTTTTTTAAATCCTGCCTGTCCACGTAGTAAAAAATTCAGCATTACTGAGATCTAATTTGTATACAATAAAATGCACCTATTTTATGATTATAATTTAATGAATTTTGACAGATATACATACCACTTTCTTTCCCCCCCCCAAATTTTAATACTCAATGTTCTAAAAGTTTAAGGTTTTAGAATTTAAATTCTTTTTTCTTTAAGGATTGCTGTACTTTGTTTTGGCCAGCAAATAAGTTACTTGCTGATGGGTTTGATCCCTCTGAGTGCTATTTTTAAGCTTTCCTGGTGTGGACCTAGAATAATCAATGAGAACTATCTGCTCTGGCTTGAACTTCTTTTTAGCCCCGTTAAGATTTTCTTTTCTTAATACACCTTTATACCACAATTTATCAAATCTCTGTTTGTGTATAAGGTATGTTGACACCAAATTCACATCTTCATACTTAAAGGTGTATTAAGAATTGCAATGCAAAAAAAAAAATGAATGTAATGCACTCCTCTATTGTGATGTATGTAAGAAATAATAAAAAAATTAAAAAAGAGATTTTCTTTTTACAATTCTCTAAGAGTTTTTGCACAACTTTGTGACATTTCGCTCTACATATGCATGGCTTAGTAACCAGGAAAAACTGGAGGGAATATCTGTGCCCATATATGAATTTTTTTTTCTATGTACTTTGTTTCTTTCCAGAACTCTGTCCTGCAATTGCCAGCTGCTTTAACCTCCCTAAACTCCATTCTCTTTCTCTTCCCTTTAGTGGGACCTCCAGGAGCCATCAGTTCTCTCTTTCTGCTCCTACAGTCTGGAAATTGCCTCTAGGCAGAAAACTGGGGCAACCAAGGGCTCTTTTGCTTCCCTTTCCCTCAGGGATCATAGTCCTATAATGCTGTGCCCAGTTTCTGAAAACAATTGTTCCATATATTTTGTCCTGCGTTCCATTGTTTACCATGGGAAGTTAAGTCAAGGGTTTGTTATCATGGATATAGTGGAAGTTTTTGTTTTCTTTTTGTCACTTTATTTATTTTATGTCTCTTGTAATCTTTACATGCTTGGCTTGTGTGAAGAATTATAGAGGAATTTTAGCCATTTTTTATTTATTATCATGAATATATGAACTGACTTCTGTCATCTTAGCTCAAGCCCGTGGAGGAATATGGTGTTTCTTTTCTTATATTTAATTCAACACACATACTGCTGAGCACTGTGGCCATGCACGGTTTTGAGTGTCAAAGACATCAGAGGACACACATAAATTCGTGCTCCACTGCAACTTGTATTGGGGTGAAAAGCAACAAAATAAATAAATGAAATGTAGGTGACCATTAGTTAGATGATGGTAAACACCAGAGAGAAAGTAAAGAAATAGATAGGGGGGTTGAGGAGTGAGTGAGTGTGTGACAATTTAAAGTCATCAGGGTAGGGCTCATTGATAAAGTGACATGCATCCCTAGGTCAGATGAAAGTGGAGATACCTGTGGATATCCAGGAGAAGAGCACTCAGGTGAGAGACAATAGAAAAGTGGAAAGGAGGGGCAGCACATGCCTGGGATATTCGAGGTAGGGGTTCCAGATGACAGGAGCAGCTTGAACAGGGGACAGAAGCAGGGAGAGAGATTTAAGAGGAAAGGGAGGCCTCATCAGCCTTTGCAATGGTTTCGGCATTTACTGAGAGTGAGAAAGATGGTAATGAGGAGGTTTTAAATGGAGGCATGGCATGGCATGATTTAATCATTTTTTTTTTTAACAGTGTCACTCAATGCAGTGTAAAGAACAGACTGAAGAAGGGCAAAGGCAGAGGCGGAGAGTCCTGGCAGGAAGCTATATAATGATGGGAGTATCTGGGGTCAGGGCTGACACCTTAGCAGTAGAAGTGGTTGGATTCAAGCACATTTTACTTTTTTTTTTTTTTCCTTTATTCTGTGTAGCATTAGGGATTGATCCCAGGAGCATTCTGCCTCTGAGTGACATCCCCAGCCCTTTAAAAAATATATATTTATTTTGAGACAGGGTCTCCTTAAATTGCCAGGCTGCCCTTGAACTTGTGATCTTCTTGCCTGAACCTCCAGATTAGCTAGGATTACAGGTGTGTGCCACTGTGCCCCAAAAACTTACTATTAAAAATATAAAAGAATAAGGAATAGCCTACTGTACCTTGATGTACTCCCTTTAATTAGCTGTATACTCATATTCAATCTTGTTTCATCTGCTTCCTGTTTATCCTCTTACTCCTTCCCCTTGCTCTCCTCCATAACTGCCCCCCACTTATTTATTTTAAAAATATTTCTACACTTTTTATTTTATTCATTTATTTTTTTATGTGGTGCTGAGGATCGAACCCAGTGCCTCACACGTGCTAAGCAAGCGCTCTACCACTGAGCCACAACCCCAGGCCTCCCCTCCCCCATTTATTTTTAAGCAAATTCTAGACCTTTGAAATAGAGACAACCGGGAGACATGAATGCAGGAGAAAGTCTAAGATGACTTCAAGGCTTTTGCACCAAACAACTCAAAAGGTGGTGCTGCCACCAACTGAGGTGGAAGAGTTGGTGAGAAGAGCCATCAGTTAAGGTGGGGAAGTCTAAGAGGAAAAAGTTTGGAATGAAGGGGGCCTAGTTTGGGACATTGAAGTTTGAGATGCCTACTAGATGTTTAATTGTAAATGTCGAGTTGGCTTTTGGTTATGTGAATCTGGATTGAGAAAATAACTCCGGGTGGGAGATGGACATTTTGGAGTTGTCAATATATACATGATATTTAAAATTGCAGGCTGGACATTATTCACAAAGAGAAAAAAGATGTCCCGGGCCTGAGCTCTGGAGCCCTCCAATATTCAGAGGTTAGAGAGAGGAGGAGGAATCACCAGAGAACACTAAATAAATAGATGTGAATACAAAGTAATCCAGGAAGTGTGATATCCAGGAAGCCAAGTGAAAAAGTGCCTCTGTGTTTAAATAAGAGAAAGACCAAAAATTGACTGGTTGGGTTAGCAACAATGAGATGTAATCATTAGCCATAGTAAGAGGAATGCTGTAGACTGGGGATGGGGGCGATGGCATGATGCAGACAGGTTCAAGAAGCATGGGGGGCACAGCAAATATAGATGGCTGCTGCAAAAATTTATGTGTAAAAGGGAGAGAGATGAATCCAAGGCTGGTGAGGCTAAGTGGGGGAGAAATAATAGTATGTTTGTAGACTGAAAGGAAAGATTCACTCAAAAGAAACTAAAATTGATGCTGGCGGAGTGATGGGGGAGAAAGGTGGGAGTGGAGTCCTTGAGGGTGGGGGATCCGGGCATTGCCTTTACGGGGATCAGAAATAGTCCAGCTATGGTAATAGGCAGGAAGCTAGAGCAAGCATTTGGGCACAGATAGAGGTGGGTGGGTAGAGGCAAGGTAGGAGCTGTGGAAGTTCTGAAGGAAAGTGGAAAGAGAGTTATGGTGAGAGTCAGAAAAAGGAATAAGAAGTGAGGTCCAGAAGGTGGGGACACAAAATAGTTGCTGGGATCAATTGGGTTCTGTATGGGCCTCTTTCCAGTCAGTTTTGCTTATAGACCTCTATGCTGTATAATTTATACCATCTACTTTATAGCTATCTGTTTCAACTCAAATTTTCTATTGTAACTGATTTTCCCTTCTGTTTCAATTATCCTGACTTTTCCCCATGAATCACTGTTATTGATGTACTGGTGGATTATACATATGCTCTCTTTTCTTCCCATGAACCATTTTCTCTCATTTTCATTTCCTTGTTTTCTCTTCAACTCTCAGTCGAAGAGAACCTTTCAGGTTTATTCTCTACATTAGTGTTTCCTACGCCTGCCGGATTGTCAAACCTTCCTGGAAATTTTTTGAATGTGCAGCTTAAAAACAAAAACCATGGTAGATCCTGATTCATTAGGTCTTGGGTGGGGTCTAATGAGGAGTCTATTTAAAACATCCCTCTTGGGGGACTGGGGTTGTGGCTCAGCGATACAGCACTTGCCTGGCATGTGTGAGGCCCTAGGTTTGATCCTCAGTACCACATATCAATAAACAAATAAAGTGAAAAATCCATTGGCAACTAAAAATATTTTTTTTAAAAATCCCTCAGGTAATACTGATAAACAGCTGGGTTTGGCAGCCACAGTTCTATGTCAGTAATGCAATTTTCTGGTTACTAATTCCAGAACGGATTGTAATTCTGTTCCCTTTTGGGTTTCCCACAGTTTGTTCATATAGATACCACATTTCAAAAATAGTAGTACACAGTATGCCAATTTTCTAGTTAGGCATTGCAGGCATGTTCTTAATTCAGATCAATCTGCACTAAATATATTTTAAGTGTGTGTGTGTGTATGTGTGTGTGTGTGTGTTTTCCTGCTCTTCAGATGTAATCTTTACCTCTCAGCTAATTTTTCTTAATCTATATGCTGTAGTTTAATCTGCACAGGTTCTCTGCCAAGCCTCCTGCTTCCCTTCCACAAAGGTCAATTTTCATTGTATGTTATTGAGGACATCAGCAGATGTTTCCTGAAATTTTATTTTCTTCCTATAAAAAATAATTTTTAGAAGTATGTACTTCCTTGGTTCTAAAGTATAATGCACGCTTTACCTTGAGCTGCAGTGCTTTCTGTGAATTGTAAGGCTTGTTTTTGTTTCCTGTATATTCATTTTTTAAAAAAAGGAATGTTTGTTTAAATACTGGTATTTGCCAACAGACAAGTATATTTCTCTCAAGTCTAAAGCCTGAGAATGGCTGATCTACCCTAAGCCAGAGTTTTGTCATGAAATTTCTAGGAGCATTACATTTTTTTAAATTATGAAATATATATAAAAATATGTAACTTTTCTTGTAGAGCTTAAATAATTGTAAAGTGAACAATTATGAAGCTACCTGCTCATAAATAAACATAAGATCACCAGCTGGTAAGGAGACCTTCATTGTGCCTGTCTTGGACCGCAGGTCATTTCCTGTCACTTGGATGTGACCGCTGACCTTGTTTTGTAACAATCACTGCCTTGCTAGTGTGTAGTCTCGCTATTGCTGCTGGCCTCCCTCAACACAATTTCTACTATGCTCTGCCACTGAGGCTCTTTCCTTGCCTCTGCTCCCAAGCTTTAAGTACAGGGACTACCCACTAGGCCACTGCCTGTGTCCTCTTCCTTGTGTGTGGTGACTTGGCAGTTATCCTAGTCAATGGAGAAAGAGTGGTAGCTGGGATCAGGGAAGAGAAAGAAAAGTTGATTCTTCTTTTGTTCCCTCAGAAAATTGTTCCTGAGCGCAGAAAGATTCCCATTCCATTTTTTTTTTTCCTGATTGGTGTAGGTACTACATCTCAAAAATAATAGTACACGGTATCTGCTCACTTCATGCCAACTTCCTGGGTGGGCCTTGCAAGCATGTTCTTAATCCAGATTAATCTGAATTAAATTTGGTGGAAATTCTGCTTTGACATTTGTAAATGCCAAATACTATGATCCTTGATTTTTAGAATTGTTTTTAAATAGAAACTCAATTTCCAAAACAATCTCTTGCATCTTCTGTTTCTCTATATGGCTTCTAATATTTGTAAAAAAAAAAAAAAATATGAGAGAGAGAAAGAGGGAGAGAAGCCATATTAGAGGATTTTATCAGCTGCTACTTGCCCAGCAGCAAATGGAAAAGGAAAGAAAAATGTAGTTTGAGGATAAAGAAGTATCTTGGCTGGGCTTGGTGGCAGATGCCTGTAATCCCAGCGGCTAGGGTTGGGGTGCTGAGGAAGGAGGATCTCGAGTTCAAAGCCAGCCTCAGCAAAAGTGAGATGCTAAACCTGTGAGTCCCTGTCTCTAAATACAATACAAAATAGGGCTCAGTGGTTGAGTTCAATCCCTAGTACTTGGACATTCAACAAAAAAATGTACATTTACATTTCCAAGAGAGGAGAGAGCATAAGTCATGTTTTCTAGTAAGGGAAAAAATTACCCACTTGCTTTAGAAAAACCCAATAATCTAAAAGGAAAAAAACCTGATAATAAGATCGTTGTAATTAGCATTTCAAAATAAATGTGAATGTCTTATGATATTATAGTAAAATAAACATTGGAGTTTTATCAGTTTAATTTAGCTTTTCTATTTTATTTCCTCTACATTTGGTCCACACTTATATTAGTGTGTTAACTGAAAGCCTAAACTTAAAAAAAAATACATTAACTAGTCTTTTTAATTCTAAATTAATTTTTTATTAGACTTCAGTTTTATACAAAACCATGAACCATATAAATAAATAAAATAAAGGTCCATTAACAACTAAAAATATTTTTTAAATAAAGAAAAAAAGAAAAGGAAAATTATCTCTTAAATATGATCTTATTTTTAAAAAATATATTTATTTTTTAGTTGTAGTTGAACACAATACCTTTATTTCACTTATTTATTTTTATGTGGTGCTGAGGATGGAACCCAGTGCCTCACACATGCCAGGTGAGCGCTACCACTTGAGCCACATCCCCAGCCCCTATTTTTAAAAATTTTTAAAAATATTTATTTTTTAGTTGTAGTTGGACACAATATCTTTATTTATTTATTTATTTTTATGTGGTGCTAAGGATTGAACCCAGGGTTTCACATGTGCTAGGTGAGCGCTCTACCACTGAGCCACAACCCCAGACCTTACACATGATTTTAAACATTAGTTTAAAATCTCCAAAATTGCTTATAAAGTATATGTTAATGAAATCACTAATTATATATTTACATTTTCTCCTTTATATTTTTTACCTGGGTAAGACAAAAATAGAAACAAAGGACAACAGAACATCAGTTTCAGAAATATGTTAGCCACCATGCACCTTTACGGAGGCCACCATGAAGAATAAGAACTTATTTCCAATAGTAATTCTCACTATATATTTTTGATGGAAATGAATTGAGGTTAGTATACTTGCCATGCTGGCTTGAAAGAAGTAATCATGAGAATGGAGGATATATTTGAGTTCATCATTTATGGAAATTTAGAAAAGAACACCCCATATATTAAACTTGGTGTCTTTGTTGTTATTTTTTTTAATTTATTTTTTTCAGTTGTAGTTGGACACAATACCTATATTTTATTTATTTATTTTTATGTGGTGCTGAGGATTGAACCCGGCCTTGCATGTACTGGGCACTGAGCCACAACCCCAACCCTGTTGTTATTTTTTATTTTGTTTCTTTGAGGCAGAATTTTTCTTTTTTCAGTGCTGGGATAGAACCCTGGGCCTCATGCATTCTAGGCAAATGCTTTACCACTGAGCTATTTCCCAGCCCTAAAATTCTTAAAAGATGTCTTACAGATGATTGGAGTGAAGATCACAGACCTGGGCCAAGATCAAACTGCCTGTCTCTCTCCTTGGCCTTCTTAACTCTCCTGGCATCATCCCCTGAAGTCCTCTGGCTCACTGGAACCTTGTAAGAATTCCTTCCTTAGTCTAACTTCTTGATTTTGCACATTGCTAATCAGTGGTTGGCTGACCCAGAGTGTGGGTCTCCAGAGTCTTCAAGCAGT
Organism: Marmota marmota marmota; assembly: GCF_001458135.2. Lineage (NCBI taxonomy): Eukaryota > Metazoa > Chordata > Mammalia > Rodentia > Sciuridae > Marmota > Marmota marmota. The sequence goes on from NW_025999977.1 coordinate 16,939,075, forward strand.
CTTCCATACCATGCCACCTGCATTTAGTTCCTGAAATTAGTTACAGATGTGAATAATTAGTCCTTTTAACTAGAGACAGAATGTTCTTTGATATCTACATTAACAGAGACTATAGAGGGTTACAGTATATAAAATATATTTGTGGCCTATATATTCCAAAAACAAACTAGTTTTTAGAAGTGAATTGTTTTTCTATGAGTTTAAAGAGACATATTTCCTTCACTAGATAAAGTTGAAAAAATATTTAATCATTGCCAGGTGCAGTGGTACACACCTGTGGTCCTAGCTATTGGGAGGTGAGGTTCACTTGAGTCCAGGAGTTTGAGATCAATCTGAGCATCTATAGTGAGATCCCATTTCAAAACTTTTTTTTTTTTTAAGTCTTAAAAATGGTGAACCACTTCCAGCAAAGTTAAACTAAATGGATATTGTTGCCCATATTCACCAGCCATCTATTCATCCCTTCTTTGGGTCTTATCTGCCCTTTGGCAACACAAAGATCTACTGTGAATTCTTCTAGTCATAGGGTGTTCCCCTGTACTTAGAGATTTCCAGTCTCAGATGAAACTTGGATTGCTTCTTCTCTGGCTTAGAAGTCTATACCCTTCCCAAAAGAAAAATCCCGTATCTTTCCCACACCTCTGTCCCTTCTGTGTGCCCAGCTGGGTAAGAATCTGTCTTTTGCACATACTCTCTAGCCAAGAAGATTCTACTGAGCTTCACTTCTTGAGCTAGCTTTTTAAAAAAGATAGGCACATTTATACAAATTTGAAAAATAATATGCATTTACAAATCATGCCCCTTGGAATTCTGGTCGTTTCTTGAGGGGTGATGTGTACGGGTATGTGGAATGTTGAGACCCCTCATTGATAGTTACTGAATTGGGTATCAATCTTTTTTTTCTCTCTCCTTGTGGTGCTGGGGATTGAACCCAGGCGTTGTGCATGTGAGGCAGGCACTCTACCAACTGAGCTATATCCCCAGCTGGTATCAATCTTTTGCTTAATTTTTTCTTGGTTTTTAAAAATAATTCTGACAAAAATAAGCCTATCAAGACATTTTATTATATATAATATAATATGTAAATCAAAAATTTCTTATGTAAATTCAATATGAAATTTGAAATATCAAGTTTACTATTAAGTTATGTTATCTGGTCTACCTAACACATTTTTTTTTTTTTTAATTTAGAGACAGGGTCTCACAGAGTTGCTTAGTGCCTCACAGTTGCTGAAGCTGATTTTCAACTCAAGATCCTCCTGCCTCAGCTGAGATTACAGGTGTGCGCCACCGCATCTGGCCTAACACATTTTTATATTGCTTTATATTTATTTCTCTTGCTTTCTACCTTTCACAACACCTATTTTTTCAATCATCTTAAACAATATTTTCCACCCAGCAATAGAATGATCTATTAATTATTCAATACTCTTGGTTAGTGTGATTCATTTTGTGTAGTTAGAAGAGTGTTCCAGCAAAGCATGATTTTTTCTATAAAGAAAGTTGAGAAGGAAATTACAAAAGGCCATCAGGACAATAGAAAGTGAATGTATCAGTGTTAATTCTGAGATCATATTTCTTTTAAAAAATCACTTAGCCTTTTTATATGTAGACAATAAGACTGTATCCAAACTTGAGTGTGAAAAAAATGTCTGTTTCATTTTCCCAAAATCAAATCGAGCCTTCAAGGCCCCTCTGACTTGGAGTTGGGAAGTGAAATCTTAGTTCTCTCTGGTGCATTGGACCCTCTCAGAAAGACCACACAGAGGGTCTTATACAGAGAAAACATTTGGGAAGGACCTGATATCCACTATATGCCAGCTACTATCCAAGGGACTATTACTGTGGTCCCTTGTAGCCACTGTGGTGTTTGTAGAATGCTTTCCAGCACTTTGGGGGACAGAACCTTGCTAGGACTGAGAGCCCCTAAGCCTGGGATCCTGCTTCTCTGGGTGCCACAGCTGCTCCCTTCTCAGCTTAGCCACCCCTAGAGGTGTTACAAGAAAGAAAGGTGCAGTTCTCCAAGGCTTGGAAAAGGTACAGCCTTTGCTCTTTTTCTAAAGTCCTGAACAATTTCCTTGTGCCCTTGGCTCTCATCATTTCTGCTTCTCTTTTACTTGCTTAGAGGCCCAATGTTTATCTTTCTTCTCAACACACAACAAAAGTCACTCTTTGAAATAAAACCTTGGAAGAAAAAATGTCTTCAGGAGCATTTGACACCAAAACCTCTGAAGTAAGGGAACACAAAGACTTGTTCACCTTCCTGGAACCTGGAGTGAGCAAGTAGAAGGAGAGCAAAATTCAGATAAATATCTTAATAGAGTCTCCTGCATTATGTTCAACACATATACTAAACAACAGCAATGTTCTCTGTCCCTTTAAGTATATTTGGAATGCCATTCCCTATGTTGTATTGTCTTATATGTATTTGGTGTCTGTTTTATTATTTTCCATGGAGTTAACTTTTGCAGTGAACAAATCCAGCCCACTGTTCACCTCTTAATTCTTACCTTGCAGCAGGTAGAGGGGAGAGGCCTGAATTTTTTTCTCCATGACATAGAGTATAGTAGTGGACATTTGTTTCATAGATAAAATGATAATTTACAACCTGCACTCCCAAGGGAAATAGAAAAGAGAGAAGGAGGGGGAGATCAATGTGCAGGGCCCAAGGGTTTGCTCCCTCATCCCCATTTCAATTACACCAGTTATGCTATTTCTTCTTTTATATATTAAATTCCACACCAATTTTTATTTTCATGAAAGATTCCATTGTTATTAAAAAAAAATTGGAAATCATTGAAGATATGCACTACTACATACCTACAACATTTGAATTTTCCTTAGTGTTTTCCATGATAGGTCTTTCTTCTTCAATATTATAATTCTATGATACAGAAATAAACTTCCCTGTTAAAATACTCTGTTGTTAATAATCACTTACATTTGAAGACTCCCCCAGATGATAGCCCAACTTTAGGGGATAATATTGTATGATTTGTTCAGATTTTAGTTCGTTTTCTGATTACTAGGATAACCATTGAGGGTAGTAGATAAGAATCTTGCTACTTACTATGCTGTAATTGTGAGCTCTTACTGGTGCCATCACCAAGGCTGATTCTTCAGGATACAGAAAAATGTAGTTCAAAGAAGACAATAAGTAGTTCCCACTTAAGAACTGAAACATGTTTATGTTTAATCAGAATTTTAAAAATTAATTCTTTATTGATATGATCTTATATTGATCATCACATACATTTATTTTAACCAGTGGTTCTTTTAAAGGCTCCAATAACAGATTGCTCAGCTTTAATAAATTATATTTAGAAGGCATTGGAATTTTCTCAGACACTCAATTCAAGCTTGTCTCATGGAATTTTTAATTTCAGTGAACATTAGCATACATGTTATTTAGCTAGATTTAAGAGTTAACCATTTAAAATTATTTTAAAAATTCCATGAGACAAGCTTGAGTTGAGTGTTCATATTAAGTATTTTATAACTAGAATATTATATTTTTGCTTGCTAAAAACATACTTGAGCAAAATTATTTCAGTGTCAGACATTTTTAGTTACCTACAGTTCTACAGCTTTCAGAACAGAAAGTTCCTGTTTTTATATCTGACTCTGGTACTATTGTTCTAGAATATGGACTTAAGAATATATGGTATCTTGTGCAAAGTAAGCATTACAATTTTATTTCTCTTCCATTAGTAGCGAATACTAAAATTAGAGTATTCAAGTTTAGAGATGGCTTTCTCATTAGAAAATTCCGTGCGGTCAATGCGAGAACTAGGACTCCCAATTTTGCTCAGCCAGGACTTCCTACAAAAAAACAAAAACAAAAACAAGAGTAATTAGCATATAAAATATATGTGGATCAATTAAAATGATCCCACATTAGGTATTAATGGGAGTTCACACTTACTAAGTAACTTTTGCATATAATGTAATATATAAATTTGTTTACATTTTGTATATTATTCTAAGAATACCACAGAGCATAATATATAATTAAACATAGATGAAGAAAAGCTAATAATGTATTATCAAGATTAATTCCTGATTATTTCATATTAAAATTATTTTCCCTCTCTTAAAACACTCTAAAGTCACTATTATCTAGCTCTTATGCACAAAAAGATCAAAATATTTTTACAAAGAGGTTAAGTAATAAAGCAATTCACCATTACCTAGCATTATATGTATATATACATGTACGTGTACGTATGTGTGTGTCTCTGTGTGTGTATGTGTGTATATATATGTATGCATATGTATGTGTATGTATGTTGAGACAATTACTGAACAAATAAATAATAAATATGATTTTCCAAAATCATTAAAATCAAATTAGATTATTTTTCTTACCTATTCAAATACTGTATTTCCTGTGTATCTTAGTAAAGTGACTGCATTAAAGAACAAGCTAAATCTTCTGAAAACATTTTTTGCTTTTTCAGAGCAATGGATTAATCCTAATTTATTAGTGTATCCATGTGTTTAATTTATGTGTTTGAGTACTCACCTGAGATGTTTTATACATAATTCATACTTATCATATATTGCTAACACCTCAGGCAATACTGTTGTGGATTTTCCAGAATCCTTTTACCTATTAATAATGACTTGGGATGATAGATTTAGTGGGTACTTTGGGTTAATAATATGAGGCTGTTTGTTTTATCAAAGTGATGGCTATTAGGCCAGCTGCTGTTGTAGAAATATCCTGTGAGTTTCCTCCTATCCCCCAAATTATTTCAGACTGTGAAGCCAGTGCTGTATCCTTCTATGCAATAATCTCTTATGACCTTGGATTAGAAATATATTCTGAGCCAAAGCTTTCTGATCTGTTGAAAATTACTCTTAATCAGGCTAGAGAAGAATTCGAATGATAAAAATTGTCGTGCTTCTTCAATCCTTTTTTGGCTCTTATTTGTGACTGTTCTAGAGTGAAGTTAATTTTGACTTTTCTTCTCTTTGGAAACCATCAACACAGTAACACATTTCATTCTTTAACTCATTTAGTCGAAAACTTGAAAATGGAAATTTCATTTGTTGAACAATAACATTCAGTTGTTATGAAAAAGAGCTTATGGCTTCAATTTTACTAGTCAAATCTTGAAAGCTTGCAGAAAACAAAAGGCAGAAATAATAAGGAGAGCTAACATTTAATGAGCACTAACTGTTTGCTCAGCACTATGTTAAGTGCTTTATGTGTGTTATTTCTTCTATCCCACAAAAGTCACAATCTATCGCTCAGGTGAAAGAGGAGGAAAGAAAGAACATAAGAAATAATCGCTTAGGGTGAGCAGTGGTGGAAAGAAGTGGTCAGATTCTGAATGAACTTTGAAGGTATAGTGAGTAGATTTGCTGACAGATTGGATGTGGGTGTGGGAAAGGGAGAGGCGGGAAGGATGACACTAGAGTTTTTGGTTTGAGTAACTAGTTGGATAGAGTTGTCATTTACTGAAGTGGAGAGACTGTGAGAGGAGCAGACTCTGGGAGAAGATCGGAAATTCAGTTTTGGGACATTAAACTTGAGATGTCTATTAAAATCCAAATGAAATATTGAGTCGGCAGTTGGATCTGTGAATCCGGTTAGAGGACATTTAGAATTTGTCAGCAAAGAGATTTGTATTAGAAACCAAGAGAATGACTAGGATCATCAAGAAAATGAATACAGATAGAAAAGAGAAGAGGTCCCATGACCACACTTTGGGTCCTCTAATGTTAAGAAGGCAAGAAACTGAGGAAAAACCAGCACAGGAGGAGGAACATCATTTAGCGAGGTCTGAGAAGAACTGAGGGAGTGCAGTATCCTGGGAGCCAAATGGAGCCCCCAGGGAGCAAAAAGAAATCAATCAGGCCAATGCTGCTGGCAGATAAGTGAGATGAGAACTCAGAATCAACCATTACATTTAGCAAAGTGGAGCTCACTGGTGACCTTGATAAAAGCAGTTTTGGTGGAATGAAAGCCATATTTAAATAGGCTCAAGAGAGAATGAGAGGAGAGGAATTGGAGCCAGCAAATCCAAGACTAGGACTAGTGGGAACTTCAATGACTAATTCATCTGAGCTGGTAACTCAGTGTACTGTTAATGAGAGACTTAACTATCTACCTGTATCTGGTCCTCAACACCAAGAACTTCTTCACTGGCTAACTGTATGGCCAAGGAGGAATTTGTGTTACACATAGGAACAGAATAGTTGTGGCACTGGGAGGTTTAGCTCCATTTACACTGTGGGGAGGATGGCCACTTCGTATCATGGCTCCACACTTACCACCCCTGCTACTAGGGACCACCTTCCTGGACTTGCCTACTCATCTGGGAATATTCTGGTTACCTGTCTCATTCCCTGAGACCTCACTCTTCATGTGCTGCTCTTACAGTCAGCCCTTGACAAGAATGGCTCAGGTCTGGAGATGGAGGAACTAAGTTTATCTAGCAAAAGAAAATAACTAGTTGGGAAAAAAATCCCACAAATGTATGTCTTATTAATGAGAACTGATTGGGAAACAGAACCACATAAACAATCCATACCGGTTAATCAATTCACTCAACATTTATGTATCACTTTATGCAAGGGCTATTCCAGGTACTGAAGGGCATACATGAATATTTAAAGTGGAATTCCTTCCCTCAATAAGTTTCAGTCTAATATATGAGTTTGGAAAATAAAAATAACTAGAATGTAAGGCAGAATATGTTGTGCAATGTGCTTTATATAAAGGAAGAGAAGAATTAGAGGGTTTGGCATTAGTCAAAGGCATTAAAATACATCTTTGTGATAGCAATGGAATTTGAACTAAGTTCTGAAGAAAATATTAGTGAATTTTGCAAGCCCTAGAACAAGGAATGCCAATTTATGCATGACAGAAACAAAGAGGCATAGGGAAAATATCGATACCATTAACTAATGACAAACAGAATTATTGAATGACCAAAAGAAACCCACAAAGCCAAAATCAGCAGCAAACTGGAAAACGTATTACAATTTTCTTATTATACAAAGAATAATTAAAGATTGATATACACACACATACAAATCAATTTACAAGATGGTCATACAATATAAAATGGGCAAAGAACATTGGCAGATGAGAGGGAAAGAAATATAAATAGCCAATATATATTTGAAAATATTTTCACTCTTTCTCAATTTAAAAAATACATATAAAGCAAAAATGAGACACTATCTGTTGAAATGGTAAAGATTTAAAAGTACGATGGTATCTACCAGAGCCAGGGTATGGGAAAAGAGGCACTTCTCATTGTTGATGGAAATACAAATTTGTGCAGTTTTTTAAAGCACAGCTTGGTACCACCTAACAAATTATTAAATGCCCCTATTACACAGACACACTGGAAAGGACCCTGGGATGCAGACTCTGAGATAGAGATTAGCATAGAGGAAGATAATTAGGGAAGGCTGTAGAGTTTAACAATTTGTAAGAGGTAAGGAAAGGAGACAGGATTGGGCTGAGGGAGTCACCAGGCAGTGATACAGTCTCAATGAAGACCTTGGTCAATTTGTGAGAAGCTCTGAAGCTGGGAAGACCCTTTAGAATTGTCCCAAATAAAGGTACAAGGGCTGGATCTTTATCTCCTAAATGAACCCCTCATTAGAGAAGTGCTGCCCAGAGAAGGAGGTGTGACCTCCAGTAAGGTGACTGTCTTCTGTTGCAGCAATTCCTGGAGAGGGCTGATGGCTGAGGGCATCTGGGTGAATGAGTCTTTCAGTCCTGAAGGGGAATCTGAGTGGCCCATGGTATTCACTACACATACTCTCATATGTGGGCAAAGGGAATGAATTAAGCATGCAACACAAGGGAGTGACAATTGGTGGGACAAGGTCCAGGACAAGTTGGATGAAACAGGATCAAGAGATAGTTACACGGGCTGGGGATATGGCTCAAGCGGTAGTGTGATCGCCTGGCATGCATGCGGCCCGGGTTTGATCCTCAGCACCACATACAAACAAAGATGTTGTGTCCGCCGAGAACTAAAAAATAAATATTAAAATTCTCTATCTCTCTCTCTCTCTCTCTAAAAAAAAAGAGAGAGAGAGATAGTTACACTCATTATATTTAGACAACAAAGAGGAAAAATCTCCTCTATCTAGAAGAGAAGACAATGGGCAGAAAAAATTGAAGGGCAATTTGTATATGAACAAACATCCATATGAGATAGCATTCATTTTCTCAGTAATGTAGGAGGCAAGGTAATTTACTGAGAATAAGGGAGGTGGAGGTAGAGTTCAGGGATTAAATAAGTGAAAAAGATGTAATAATTGCTATGGGAGTAAACAAATGTTAACTGAAAGGAAAGCAACACTAAAGAGCAATGAGAGCCCTTTTATTTTAGACTTGTGTCTCCTTAGACCTCAATTCTGCAAGGCTGGTCAAAACCAGGGGAGCCAGGGGCCAATGCCTGGGCCAAAGGTTTCTCAATAGGGACAATCCCTCTGAGAGTAGATTTAACAATTCAGTTAGATGTTTCCTGGACTGAATGATGGAATATGAGACTCTCCCACCCTCAATCTGCAATGGACCTTTATCTTGGCTTTCTTCTGAGTTGTGGTTCTAGGCTTACAAGGGTGAGCTGAATAACCCATTTCACTGGGAAGCCTCTGAGTTTGGTATCTTAACATTTTTTCTTTGACTGGTCAGATTCTTCAGGGAATTCACATCAGATTTTCTGCCTGAAGATAAAAATCTGGCAATGTATTTTCTGGGAATCTGGGAATGTTAAGGCCTGCTATAGTTTGGATCTTAATTGTCCCCAAAGGTCTACGCATTTAAAGCTTGGCCCCGGGGTGGCACTATGGGAGGAAGTAGAACTTTTAGGAGGCGGGGCCTATTGTGATGTCGTTAGGTCATTTAGAGTGTGCCCTTGAAGGTATTGTGAGACTCCTGTCTCTTCCTCTCTTGCTTCCTAATCATGAAGTGAATGATCTAACACATACTCCTACCATGATGTGGTGCCTCCCAACAGGCCCAAAATAACTGGGTGAATCAATCAAAGAGTAAAACATCCAAAACCATGAAGTTTATAAATTCTCTTTATAAATTGATTAACTCAGATATTTCATTACAATGCCAGAAAGCTGGCTAATATAATATCTCAATATTCAGTGACTCCTTTTCACTGAATTCCTATTTTCAGCAGAATATCTTTCTCAGATATGCCCATAAAAACCACTCTGGAGAATGAAACTCTGACTTCTGCCTGGGTTGCTTTGCTGCTATTAAATAGATTTGGAATCAGCCCCAACTTTGTGCCCAGTGGCCTGAGCCTTAGAAGGTTTCCACTATGTTACCTGGGCTATTTCTTAGCTTTCCTCACTACAGGCTTACAACTCTGGTCTGCACTACCTCCTGCTCAACTGCTTTCTAGTTCCCAGAGTTTTGTTGCTGTAGCTTTCTCTCCCATTCTTTGTCCTTGTTAACTGTTCAAGCCTCTTAAAAATATTTTTTATTGGTAAGTAGAGTTTTCAGGGAAGCAGAGGTAAATGCACATGTTCAAAATATTACATCTTGATTTTATCATTATATCTTTAGTCCATCTGGAATTATGTGATTGCTTTGTATAAAAAAGATGCCTTAATTCTGAATGGTGAGATGTTTTACCTAGCATCTTCACTTAATAACTTATGTTTTCCTACAGATTTCAAATGCAGCTCTTCTCATATTCTAAATTTGTGTATATGTCTCGACCTTTTTCTAGACATTCTACTTGGCTCCATTGATCTTTGGTTGATCTTTGAGCCAGTACAAAGCTATTTAATTATTAGGGCTTTAAAATATATCTTAAATTTCCATCAGTTCCTACATTTCTACCTCATTATTCTTCAGTTTTTAAAAGTCCTGTTTATCTCATATAGTCTACTAAATCTTAGCACAATTTTATCCAATTCCTTCACGTCCTCTTTTAAATCTAAAAGTAATTCAGAGAGAACTGACATACTAATAACATTTAATCTTGTCATCAACAACAAAAATTTTCTCTATTTTTTTCACATCATTAAGTTCATTTCTAAAATTTTGTGGTCTTTCTTAATTCAGGTCCTATACATTTCTTGACAAAATTTCACTCAGTTATGTTCTCTTTTTCTTGCTATTTTGAACAAGACTTTTCTTAGTCATCATGCTTTTAAACTACTATACAAGTAATGTAATTATATTGTTATAATCAATTGTCTCACTGAACTTCATCAGTAGTACAATAGTTTTCTTGGGGGTTCTTATAGTTCACCTAGGAACCATTCCCATGTATTTTTCCTGAATTAATTCTGTTAGTCACTTTTATCACATCAACTGAATAATTTCAAATTGCTCCTTTAGGTTACTAGGCTGTTTAGCCATGTTTTCCAACTTACCTGTATGGCAGGGAATTGCTACAATAACTCCGTAGAGAGAAGGAACATGGAGAGGGCTCACCCCAGCCATAAGGCAAGCACAAGCATGATGTGCTGCTCTGGCTCCTGCATATTTGACCTATTAGTTTAGTAGAGCTGATAAATATTGAATGGATGGTTGGATGGATGGATTAATTATAGGTGCTTAAAAGAGGCTGAAGTCTCACATTTCTGCTATTAATCTGAATCTGTTTGTGATCATATATCTTGCAGGTATTTCTATTTAAGACACATAATCCACTGATCAACTCTTTTTTTTTTAAAGAAGGTTTAGCTAGTAAAAGCCAAAGAATAAAAATTTAAATTAGAAAAGTCTGTTGACAGAAGTCGTGTTACTTGATAGCCATGTATCTCTCCCTTTACTGAAATAGATCTTTTTTTTTTCTTTTTTTTTTTTTATTGTTGGTTGTTCAAAACATTACATAGTTCTTGATATATCATCTTTCACACTTTGCTTCAAGTGGGTTATGAACTCCCATGAAATAGATCTTAAAGGTCTTACATAGACATTTTAAAAATGAAACTAAATTTTGCAAAGTCTATTTTATTACTTTACCCAAATCATGTTGTCTTTTAACAATTATAAAGTAACAATATAAGAAAGTATTTCATTATGGATGCATTTCTTATAGGTCTAATGAGGATTATACACAGTTGTAAAAAGAATTTTGTATGGAATGGGCAAGGACAATAATCTTGCACATTTTACTTTTAAGTATCCTTTGGGCTATCTTTGCATTACAAATTTTAAAAAAAACAATGCTTGCTGATTAATGTTAAATGCCTAAGGAGAAATCAATTTATTTAATAAATTAACTATGCTTTTTTTTTTGTACCTATTTAAGCAGTCACCAACTATTGGTCTCCTCAGGGTTTCTACAAATTCTAATTCTTTGGGGCAGATGGGACATATTTAGCCATCAAATACAGTAAAGTGCCACACATGTATGATCTTGGCAGGCAGCAGAGAGGCCAGCTGTGGCCTTCTATAATGCACTTAGGTTACTGCCCTCCCAGGGCCCCTTCTTGACTGCCTCTATGTTAAAAGGCCCCACCTCCACATTGTTGTAGCATCGTGGCCATTATCACATTCTGTAAATTGCTGTTTATGTAATTGCTTCTGTGTTCATTATGCACCTCCCCCACATTAGGATGCAAATTCTAGAAAGGCAGGACCAGAGTCTTTTACTTCCATCAGGGGAAGAGCACTTGCCTAGCATGTGAGAGCCCTGGATTTGATGCCAGCATCCCCTCCACTCCCACCCCACCCCCCAGAAAAACCCTCACTATTAGATCCCTAATATCTAACACAATGCCTAGTGAGAGGGGCTAGTCAACAAATACGTGCTGAATGAATGATCCTCTGTCACCTGTGTGACTTCTTCAGGTCTACAGTTTCCATGCACGGTGGAAGGGCATTTCTAGGGCCTCACATCATCCACATACGAAAAGGAATCTTGAGCATGGCTGTTTATCTTTTTTTTTCTCACTAAATTACTCAATTAATTATTGGAATTAAGAGAAAAATCATGTGAATATCTCAGTACATACAGAGAGTTCAATATCTTCTTCTTCTTTTTTTTTTTTTTTTTTTTTT
>NW_025999977.1:16952289-16957054 GCF_001458135.2 Marmota marmota marmota
TTTTTTTTTTTTTTTTTTGAGTACTAGGATTGAATCCAGTGGTGCTCTACCATTGAGCTACATCCTCAACCCTCATGTTTTTCATTTTTTATTTTGATAGAGAGTTTTGCTAAAATGCCAAGGCTGGTCTTGAACTTGCAATACTCCTGCCTCAGCTGGGATTACTGACAGGCACCACCATGCCTGGCTTCTTTTTTTTTTTTTCCTTGCTAGATTTCTTTCTTTCTTTCTTTCTTTTTTAAATTTATCAGTGCTATTTTTTTTCCCACATCTTCATACATGTATTTTGTAGAATGATGAGGGTCTCCTTTCACCTTCCATGCTATTCTCCTTCTTCCTCCCTTTTCCTCCCACTCCTATTCCCTATCTAGAGGTAATCTTCCTCCCTTGCTCTCCCTCCCAACCCCATTTTGAGTCACCCCCCCTTATATCAGAGAAGACATTTAGCATTTGTTTTATTGGGATTGGCTAACTTCACTTAGCATAATCTTCTCTAATGCCATCCATTTTCCTGCAAATGCCATGATCTTACTCTTTTTTATTGCTGAGTAATATTCCATTGTGTATAAATGCCACATTTTTTTCATCAATTCATCCACTCATCCACTGAAGGACATCTAGTTTGGCTCCACAGTTTAGCTATTGTGAATTGTGCTGCTATAAACATTGATGTGGCTGTGTCCCTGTAGTATACTGTTTTTAGGTCCTTTGGGTATAGTCCGAGAAGAGGAATAGCTGGGTCAAATGGTGGTTCCATTCCCAGTTTTCCAAGGAATCTCCATACTGCTTTCCTTGATTTTATCTGACACAAAACAAAGCTCTTACTTTTAAAACACTCTCTGCAAGTTAAAAAAAAATCACTCTTATTAGACCAGAAAACTTTGCAAGTGCTAAAAGAAAACAGGGTCAACTCTCCAATACATAGGAGCAATCAATTTACTTTCTCAGTAGGACCCCTAAAGCTCTGAAAATAATGCCAAGAGTTAATAAATGGATGACATCAAATTTTTAAAGCTGGGGCTGGGATTGTGGCTCTGTGGTAGAGCGCTTGCCTACCATGTGTGAGGCACTGGGTTTGATTCTCAGCACTACATATAAATAAACAAAACAAACATCCATTGATAACTAAAAAATAAAAAAATAATTAAAAAATAATAAAAATTGTAAAGCTTCTGCACAACAAAGGAAACAATTAAGGACATGAAAAGAGAACCCAATGAATGGGAGAAAATCTTTTCCAGCTACTCTTCCAACAAAAGATTAATATCCAGAATATATAAAGAGCTTTAAAAAACTTAATGCCAAAAACCCAAAAACCCAACCAATAAATGGGCAAATGATCTGAACAGACACATCTCGAAAGAAGAATTACAAATAACCAACAAATATATATTAAAAAGTTCAATATCTTTAGGAATCAAGGAAATGCATATCAAAACCACACTGAGATTTTATTTCACTCCAGTTACAATGGCAGTCATCAAGAATACAAATAAATGCTGGAGAAGACATGTACATGGGGCGGGGGAACATTTACACACTGTTGGTGGGATTATAAATTAGTATAACCATTATGGAAATCAGTATGGAAGTTCCTCAAATGACTAGGAATGGAATCACCATATGACCCAACTATGAGTTCCAATATTTTTCCAAAAGAATTTAAGTCCGCATACTATAGTGACACATGCCTAACCATGTTTATAACAGCATAATTCACAATAGCCAAATTATGTCTCTCAGCAGATGAATGGATAAAGAAAATGTGGTATAGATACACAGTGGAGATTTATTCAGCCAGAAAGAAGAATAAAATTATGTCATTTGCAGGAAAATGAATGGAACATGAGAGTAGTGTGTTGAGTGAATAGGCCAATTCAGAAACTTAAGGATCATATGTTTTCTCTCATCTGTGGAAGATAAAGAGAGAAAAGGGGAAAAAAGGGATGATCTCATGAAATTAGAAGGGAATACTGTAGAGTTGAGGAAAGGGGGTCAGGGAGGGAGTAGAGAAGGGCAATGGGAGGTACTGGAGAATGAAACTGACCAAATTATATTATGTGTGTGTACAAATATATAGCACTGAATCCCAGTACTATGTATAATTATAATGCACCAATAAAAAGAAATAAACAATAAACAATAAAATTCAAAGAAAAATAGTTGCTCTTATTCCAGAAAATAATAAAATATTATACTTATGGTAGTCCCCTATGAAATCACAGAAGTAATATGCATATTCATCCTCTCAGAGGATGCTGGAGAAATATGGATTTGATGAATGAACCAAATATAAACATTTGAACCAAGCTGATTCATGGAATTGGTCCATATATTTTTGCCAGCCCCTACCCCCACTTTTAGTGTATGTCTTGTGGTTTTGATTTTACTCATGATATAAATAAACCTGGCAACTGGCTTCACTCAGTGTTTAGAGTGATTGTGATGACAGCACAGGAGGACCAAGTCCATCCTGCACGCCTGTCACATGACATGCCACCATCTTCTGTCAAATCCAGCACACTGTTGTACATGCTCAGATATATTGGGTAAAAGTTCTTGGACTTTTTTTTCTAATTTTCTCAAATATGTACAAATACTTACTATTACATGTATTATATTAATCCAGGATTTTCAAGCTTTCTAAAAAGAATCTCTTTTTTTTTCCCCTTACAACACAATCTTGCACAAAAGCTTAATGTTTATAGCAGGGTAAGTGATATTCTCTGAAGCCAGGGAATATTTGTGTGTATGTGCATGTGTGTGTGTATGTGTGCACGCATGCAGACACCCCCTCTAGCACAGATTTCTTTCTCTTCCAGCTACAATCCAAGCACCTTTGAGGAGTCCCATGGGCCCTGAGAAGCTCAGATTGAAAACTGTCCTATTAACCTACCACTGAGCAAGGATGTGGGAGAGTGGAATGTATGGGGAATTTATCAAATATAGAAATAGAAATCAACATAGGACTGTCTTTTCTATAATTCAAGTCAATATTTCCTGAAGAATGTAGTAAAGCTCCTGGGGTGATATAAAAAAAAATCCATTTAACCAATATCCTTGTCTGAAACAAAGAGGTGAAACTAAAGCATTAGAAAGCCAACACTATCAATAATTCATAGCAGTTCTATTTCCTGGGACTAAAGTGGGGCATCATAATCCTTTCAGATCTCTCTGTAGCACCAGTATAAAACCTAGACCATAGTAAGAAAGCAGACAGAGGCTAAGACAGCTAATGAATTAAAAGCCAATGTGGTGCATGTTGGAAAATATTGAGTTGCCTGTCCATTACCAGCTTTTAAACTAGCATTAATAATGGAAAGACAGTATGTAACATTGTGCTATTTTCCTTTCTTAAACAAGTTTCTTTATTCAGTTACATATGGACAAATAATACGGGAGACTTTTATCAAAACAAGTGTTTCAATGGTATTTTGATACAATGTCTAAAATATTTGTCAGACATGTAGCCCATGATGAGTGAAGGGATCAGTGATTATCCGGGAACTCCAGGACGTCCATAATTAACCTGACACCAGATTCCTCATCTTTAAAAAGAGGGTATTATTGCTGATCACACGAGCTATTGAAAGGATTAAAGGGAAAATCTGTAGGTCATAGGAAGTGGTCAGACCAATCCTTTTTTAAAAATAATGTGTTCTTTTTAGAAATATGTGACAGTAGAATGTATTTTGACATATTATACATACATGGAGTATAACATTCTAAATAGGATCCCATTCTTGTGGTTGAACATGATGTGGAATTACACTGATTGTGTATTAATATATGAACATAGGAGAGTTATGTTCAATTCATTCTACTGTCTTTCCTATTCCCATCCCCCTTTCTTTTCATCCCCCTTTGTCTAATACAATGAACTTCTATTCCTCTCTCCCTCACCACCCTTATTGTGTGTTAGCATCTGCATATCAGAAAGAATATTCAGCCTTTAGTTTTTTGGGATTGGGTTATCTCATTTAGCATGATGGTCTCCAGTTTTATCCATTTACCAGCAAATGCCACAATTTCACTCTTCTTTATGGCTGAGTAATAGTCCATTGTGTATATATACTACATTTTCTTTACCCATTCATCTGTTGAAGGGCACTTAGGGTGGTTCCATAGCTTAGCTATTGTGAAATTAGCTATTATAAACATTGATGTGGCTACGTAACTATAGTCTGAAGATTTTAAATTCTTTGGGTATATACTGAGGAGTGGGATAACTGGGTCAAGTGGTGGTTCCATTCCAAGTTTTCTGATGAATCTTCACTGTTTTCCAGAGTGTTTGCACCAACTTGCAATCCCACCAGCAATGTATGAGTGTACCTTTTCCCCAATATCCTATTCAAAATTGATTGTCACCAACCAAAAAAAGCCCTGGACCAGATGGGTATACAGCGGAGTTTTACAAAACCTTCAAAGAAGAATTAATACCAATACTTTTCAAGCTATTTCAAGAAATAGAAAAAGAAGGAGCTCTTCCAAATTCATTCTATGAGGCCAACATCACCCTGATCCCGAAACCAGACAAAGACACTTCAAAGAAAGAAAACTACAGACCAATATCTCTAATGAACATAGATGCAAAAATTCTCAATAAAATCCTGGCGAATCGAATACAAAAGCATATCAAAAAAATTGTGCACCATGATCAAGTAGGATTCATCCCTGGGATGCAAGGTTGGTTCAATATACGGAAATCAATAAATATTATTCACCACATCAATAGACTTAAAGATAAGAACCATATGATCGTCTC
>NW_025999977.1:16960785-17050864 GCF_001458135.2 Marmota marmota marmota
GAGGGGAGGGGAGGGGAGGGGGGATAGTAGAGGATAGGAAAGGCAGCAGAACACAACAGACACTAGTATGGCAATATGTAAATCAATGGATGTGTAACTGATGTAATTCTGCAATCTGTATATGGGGTAAAAATGGGAGTTCATAACCCACTTGAATCAAAGTGTGAAATATGATATATCAAGAAATTTGTAATGTTTTGAACAACCAACAATAAAAAATTAAAAAAAATAGCCATTATTATGCAAATATAAAATGACATGTATCAAATATATTATTCAATAATTTAATTAATAAGAAAACCTGAGGTTTTAAAATCTATTTATTTGTTTATTTATTTATTGTGATGCTGGGGATCAAACCCAGGGCCTTGTGCTTGCTAGGCAAGTGTTCTACTACTGAGCAATATCTCTGATACCTGTAAGATGTTAAGTCTAGTTCAAAGGAGAATTTAGACACACACACACACACACACACACAAACACATACCACACTTGTGTGCATACATTTGTGCATATGTGTATACAGATCTCCGTATGTATATATACTTAGATATAATTGGGAATGTTGGAATAAACTTGCTAATAGATGTAAAACTGATTAAAATTTTATAGGGTAGCATTATTCAGGAGAGCTATAATACAAGCCTCATGTATAATTTAAAACTTTCTAGGACTTACATTTAAAAAGTAAAAACAATAGGTAAAATTAACTTTTAAACATATTTTACTTAATTCAATACATCCACAATGTTATTTCAAGATACAATCAACAAAAAAAATTATTTTACATACTTTTTCATAGTGAGTCTTTGAAATCCAATGTGTATTTTATACTTACAATACATATCAGTTCAGACTTTTGCTACAGGTACTCAATAACTACATGTGGCTAACAATTCCTTTATTAGACAGTGTAGCTTTAGGTCAATAAAAATATAATGTTTGGGGTTATTGTTTCTTCAGAACAAAATTTCATTGTGTATCTATCAGGAAAAAATTAATGTTTGTTATGGATAAGAATTATTTGCATTTCTATGGTTTGCTGCAAAAGAATTTCTATGATACAGAGTTGTAAAGTATCCCAGATAACAAGAAATCAATCAAGGGCACATATTCCTATAGAATGAGAAAATTCCTGAAAATTCCAAGAAACAATACCTGGAACTTCCCTGAAAGATACCCACAAACTCTATGATCCAACTCCAAGCCTTGGGTAATTTTTTTTTCCTGATGGGCTTATTAGGGCAACTTCCAGGAACCAGGAAGCTGTCACTATAATCACTGCACCTAGGAACATACTACTATAGAGAACTGCAGGCAACAGGAAGCCACCACCAAACTTGTTGGCTCTAGAGCCTTGGAATGTCCACTAATACCGCTAATCACTAACTAGATTGCTTCAGCACCACTGCCTCTCTTTTCACCTAACTCGAGTTCAATTTCACATGACTACCTCTCACTGATGAAGCTTAAATCACATTTAAAATCCTGGCTGCAAGACAGTCAGGAATCATAGCTCCCGATTTTCCTGGGTCTGAAGTAAAAGATGGCAGGAGTTTGGAACAGAAGTTGACCAAGTCAATAACCCATGTCTTCTGCTGCTATCACTCAGTTAAGGAGAGCTGTGTGAAATTCTATGCTATGGGATTCAGAAGCATTAGAAAGATTTTTTGCTGGTCTATGATTTTTGCTGGTGTACAATTTTGGTTTTCGATTTTGGTGGTCCAATTTTCTTGGATCTGGAGTTCTCAGCTTTATAAGGGAAGGGTCAAGTGAAGAAGAAGTAGAGGTGGAGAAGCATGTAAGAGGATTTATCGGAGAAGAGGGAGATCACCTTGAAAGTGTGGTGTTTGGAAAATCAAGAGCACAGAGAGCCCTTAAGAGGGAGAGAGCAGTCCATTTTCAAATGTTGCTGGAGTCCAAGTAAAATGTGAAGTGAAAAGTTCTTTGAGGACCTTAGCAAGATTAGCTTTAGCAAGATTAGCTTTATCGAGATGGTGGGGGTGGAAACCTGATTAGAATAGTTTCAGGAGTGAGGGGGAAGCGAAGAAATGGCGAAAGCAAGAATAGATAATTCTTCTGAGCTGCCAGACTCTGGAAGGAGAGACACAGAGCAGCTTCATACATCTTGAAGTTTCTGTTCTTGGCCGGTCAAGCCAGTCTCGGTTTTGAATTCAATGACTTCCAATATTTACAAGTGTCTTGTCTCCAAAGTACAATAATTGGGGAAGATTATGTGAAGGACACAGAGTCCAGGGTGTCCTCTATTCCAGATAAGTTAAAATCTACTCCTACGTGAAGCCAAATGAAAAATGAGTTGACTAGACGCCCCTATTTTTCCCTCCCTCATCCTGACCTTTCTACCTCCCTCAAAAATATTCATAAGCAAATGGAGTTTTTGGGGAGATGCCACTAGATGATGGAGCACTATTAGATAGTTTAGAGCCAAAATGGGACCCACCCAGAGCAGAAGTCCCCCCCCTTTTTTAAGCATTTTTTTAAAGCTTGTTCCTGGCTCTGTCTTATGTCCCCACCCTTGTTTTCATCCCTTTTCACTCTTAAATGTGTACTCTCTTGTTAGAGGTTTGCATATTCTTACAAATTACTTCAAATGCTGCAGGGAACAAAGTGAGGTGTACACATATAAAAGAACTGTGACGTTCTTTTCCCCTTGCCAATACTATGGCTGGGAGGGTATTTATTTATGGAGTTTTACTTTACAACCAACTTTGCTAGAGACCTTTTCTGTTAAAGCAAGGCATGCAATGTTCTATGGTCATAAAAACACATATCATCAAGACAGCAGTCCCCGCCACTGTCATCCAGGAATTCCTGGATCCAAGAGTTCACAGCAGGCAAGGGTAGTCTGGAGCTGCAGCAACTAGCTGAGGGGTGGGACCCGAGCTGCAAGTACCCACCAGCCCTCGGCCTCCTCTCAGAGAGTTGCATGCACAGCTCTAAAGAGAAATTCAAGAAGCATCTCCCCGACAGTCACTTTGAATCAAAAGAACAGTTCAAAGGCAGAATGGAGAGGCAGCCAATGACACAAGAGTCACTGGAAGAACAGGAGATTTGGTACATGGCAAATCAAAATAAAAATTTAAATTTTAATGAAAAGAAGACTGTGTTTCAAAGGGAACATCTGTGACAGAGTGTATTGTGTTGCATGTTGTTCACCCTGAAAAAATGGGAGTTTTCAAAATGCCTTTAGATATTTGACAAAAAAAAAAATCAAAATAATGAAACTGTTTTTTATATGTCTCATAGATAGGAAAATGGCTTATCTTTTGTAACTTCCAGGATTAAACACACACACACACACACACACATATTACTCTTTTTAGATCATCATTTTCACATAGAAGAGTGTTTTAACTTTAACCCCACGCCTGTGACTCAGCTCACTGGAGGCTCATGATAGAATAATTCCATGGTCCGGCTTCCATTCCCAAGTGCTCACCTGTGACTGGGGCTTCTCAATATTTTTCAGCACTGATAAGTTAAGTGCTCACCAATTTCAGTCTATTAACAGCTTGGTGAATCTCAAATAAAAGGACATCATCATATAACCAAGTTGCCCATCTAGTGGGAGGTAGCAAAGTGGTGGAAGGAAGGACTAGAAGTGGAAAGAGAGAAGATAAAAAGGATTTAATGGAAGAGGCTGAGAGACGTGTAATGATACCCCACAAGGGAAAATTCTACTAATTTTAATATTGTATTATAAGGTGTGCTCAATTTCCCTGATACCATTAATAAAATGATCAAAGGAAACTTAGCAACCAGAATCAAAATGTAATTTTAACTATATTCCATCTCTTTCTTTTGAATTACTTACATCGTAGATGATTATCATAATTTAGTTTTCCAAATGACTTTGAGATGAGGCATCATAAGCCCCAATGCACCAGGGTGACATCTTTGCATTGAATAGAATTCAAAGTCTGGGGTCTCAGAAGTTATGACCACAAAGCTAAAGCTAGAAGGTGGGTCCTGCTGTGGAAAAAATGGTATTCCATGTATCAGGTCTAGAAAGGGCTATTTGGACCTGAGAATCATGCCATATTTGGGAGCCTCTTCTAACTATACACTATATCCAGATATTAAGCTTCCATGGGGTGGGGGAGAAAGGAAGGAAGGAGGAGAGAAGCTAGTTAGCAGCTTCTGGTAGAATCTTATGAGGCATCAATACCTTGGTGGCAGAGTCATCAAAATTCTCTAGGGAAGTGACCTTAAAAGCCATCTCAAAAGTGACTAAGTTTGGGGAACAAAGACATGCCCATCAAATTCATAAGAAGTCAATGTACAACACAAAATACCATGTATTCATTTAATTTTAAAAAATTTATTATTATTATTTGGGGTATTAGGGATATATCCCCAGGCTTTTTTTTTTCCATTTAGAGTCAGAGTCTCCTAAACCCAGGGGTGCTTAACCACGGAGCAATATCCCCAAGCCTTTTTTTTTTTCTTCATTTTGAGACAGTGTGGGAGACCAACCTTGCAAGTGACTGAGTCACACTCCCGGCTGGGTGCTGAGGCGCTCAGTCACAGAAATGTGGCAGAGCTTTCCCCACCCTTCTTGGGTTTGAGGGTTGGTGTCTCGTGCATGGGTGTGTCTTGCTACAGCCCCATGGGTGAAGACATGCTCACCTGTTCCTTTGTAATATAACCCCTTGCCCTGTTTAGGATAGAACCTTCCATGGAAGTGCCTTGTGTGTGTCCCCTTCTCTTACTGTGCCCTTGGGTGTGGCCTACCCAGGTGTCAGTCAACCTGCTGACAGTGGACATCATAAAGATAGACTCAGCCCCCTGAAACCTGACCCCTTGCCTCATTTGAATAGCTTCTCCTCAATAAAAGGGGTCAGCGTGTGCTCTTGCTCTCTCTCTTCCTGTGGACCCTTAAGGTCAGAGGAGCCGTCACAGCTAAAAGAAAAAAGAAATACCCAAAGAAAAAAGTATTTGTGTCTCTTGTGTGGTCATTTTGCGCAGCCCAGTTAGCCCAGTTCAATTGGAGTAACCCCTGAGCCTTTTAGTTGCAAGAACAGAAACCTGGCAAGACAGGGTCTCCCTAAGTTGCTGAGGGCCTCTCTAAGTTGCTGAGGCTGGCTTTGAACTTGCGATCCTCCTGCCTCAGCCTCTGGAGTTGCTGGGATTACAGGTATGCACTACCATGCATGGCCCATGTATTTATTTATATTAGGCACTGTCTTTGGTGTGTGTGTATGTACATATATATCTCAACCATTTATACAAGAATTTTCCTATTGAGGAAATGCACTAATGAAATGGAATTACATCAGATTGCTCTTTCTCTATGTGAAATCAGGCATAGAGATTATATAATGATAGTACCCTCTTCCTAGGAAGCATAGCAGAAACGGTAAATATGGATCACCTTTTTAAAAGCGGCACCACCCACTGCTTTTCATTTTAATTACCTCAGACAAGTTAACGAGGCTATACAGCTGGGATATTCAGAGGTAAAATATGCAGGCATATTCAGAGGTAAAAAGATTGGATTATAAGAGCTGTGACCTAATCAGCCATCCTACTTTGAATGAATTGATTGGGTGGTAACTATGGGCAGGTGGGTCACTGGGGACATGCCCTGGAAGGGTGCATCTTCCTGTCACACTTTCCCCTCCCTCTCTCTCTTTGCTTCTTGACCCCACCAGGAACTGAGCAGCTTTCCTCTCCTGGGCCCTTCCTCCACAACGCGCTGCCTCTACTTGGGCCCAGAGCAATGGAGTGGTATGGACTGAGACCTCTGAAACCATGAGCTCCAAATAAACTTTTCCCCCCTCTACGTTGTTTTTGCCAGGTGTTTTGGTCACAGCAATGAAAAAGCTAACACAGTGACAGTATTAAGAGGTGGGACTTTTAGGAGATGATTAAACAGAGCCCTCATGGATGGGATTCTCACTTGATAAAAGAGCTGGAGAGGGCAAAATAGGAGGGTGAGGAAGCAGAAAGAGTCGATATGGACAGCTCTATCAAAGAGGTGTGTTGTGAGAGCAATACCTAGAGGAGAATGTGGGTCTATAGAAAACCTTATAAAAACAATTCTAGATATTGAGCATATTTGTATGCTTAGGGGAATGAGCTAATAAAAAAGGAACAGGTGATGATGTGGAAGACAGCAATAATAGCAGTAGCAAATCAGGATCCAGTGTACAAGTAGGGTGAGTCTGTTCCTTCCATCTCTTCTGCCCCTTCCACCATGTGAGGAAATAGCATTGGTCCCCTCCAGAGGAAGTAGTGGCAAAGAGTATACAGAAAAAAGGGACACAGAGACACATGGAGTTTGGACAAGAGAATCAGATTAGATATAAGACAGACTAAGAATATGAGGTGAATAGATGGAGGGTAGTGAATACTCAAAAAACCAAGAGAGTTCATCTCAAGAATCACCTGGGACTGATTGGTGGTGGCTACCTGGGGCTCTGTTGAGGAGATGGGTGAAGTCCTACCAAGCTCAGTCGGAGAAAGTGCAATGATCAGTGAACTGCTTCCCAATATTCTGACCTGAATCACTCATGTCGCCGCCTTTGACCCACAAAGTATATGGATGCTTTCTATAAGTCCAGCTTTGACCTTTAATTATAAAGTTATTTTTAAAATGTTCAAATCCTATTATAAATACTGTTACAATATCTTCCACGTATAATATGAAGATTATTTGTTTTTGTGTTAACAGAACAACATCTATATCATTTTAAATGCCTCTCAGGGGTTGCATTATATGAGTAGACCTTATCTTTGATACTTAATTTCCCATCATTGGAAATGCAAGTTGTTCCAATTGTTAAAATATGCTTAAATATGTACTTGTAAAACTCCTACCTTATGATCTGGAAGGTACTCTGAGGTCATGGTTTAAGGAGACGGACTATTGAGTCAGAGCTAGACTTCTGGAATTCAAATGGCTGCCACCCTAGTTCCTATGTGTGCAGTCTTAGGTGTTATGTAATCTATGTGTCTCAACGTCTTCATTTGTAAAATGAGGTTAATAATGTTTCTACATTACAGAAATGTTTGAAGGTAAAAGGAGTTAATATATGTTAATATATAAATAATTAAACGCAGTGCTAGGGGCATGGAAAGCACGGAATAAATGTTAGCTCGTGTTACCGAGAGAGACTTACATTTACCCAGCTCTAACCTCAGTGCCCAGCCCCGGGGCTGACAAGGGCAAGGATTTCAATGAATTACTAGTTGATTGACTGACTGATTTGTATAAGATCATCAGTAACAATATTAAAAGGTTATAATCCTAGTCACAGACATAGAACTAAACTGGAAGTCTATAATCAGAACCCCGAGCCAACATACACAAAACTAATGTAGTAATCATTTTAAGTAATAATAATTTGGAGAAATTTTACTTTTTTATTTGTTTTTAATCATTCATTTAGTAGAAGAGCCCCAAATGTATCAATGAGTTGAAAATACTACTGTGAAAAATATTTTAAAAAAAATTTCAAGTCAATGGAGGTGCTATTATTTTACCAAGTTATCTTAAATTTAGAATGTTAGAAATAATCACTTTTGTAGTTCATAAATTATTAATTAAAATAGCAAGGCCTGATCATTGTAAAATTTCAAATAGGATATAAGTATAGGAAGCAGAAAATGGGAAAGGGGACCTTCCCATCTCCACTCAGATGCTGCCACTCCCTGGAGTGCATCCTTTCATACCTTTCGGGTGCATATGCAAACATATACATAGTCACACCACATGTACCCATCCAGAGAATAATCATTAAATTATAAGTCACACTGCTCTACTTTCACATTTTTTAAAAAAACAAACTTTCTAAGTGACCAAAACACCAGACTGGTGTTCTTATTCACTGAATATTTATTTCAGGTGATTTCAAGAGGAGCGGGTGGTTCATTGTAGTGGGTTAATCACTTAAAAGCAGGTCAAATGTTTTCGTTCAGTTAATAAGATAGTATTTATTTAGTGCTTTTTCATAAACATTCACAGGAATAGTTGGGGGGAAAACATGTGACCTGAACAAAGATCAAAACAGGCAGAAATGTACTTACTCCAGGATCTTGAAATTTAACCCTAAGAGCTCAGGGCAAAGCTAAATAAAGGGTGGAACAGGGTGAGGACACAAAGGAAGCCTTCGAGATAGGTTGGGAATTATCTGAAAATGTTAAAACTGTTTTTTGTTGTTGTTGTTTCCCATCATCCCTGAGGATAGAAATTATTGGTCATTTACTGTTCCTGTTACTTTATTTAAAGTCCCCAATCACTAACCCCAATAGACACAAGAGTGTCTTGGGATTTAGGATTGCATTTTTTGAAGGATTTGGAGAAACTTCCATTTTTCTGTGGTTGCTCTTTCATAAGAGAGTTTAATTTGATATTTAAGCCTCAAATTTTTTAAGGCAAAAATCCACAAGTTAACATACATTTTGTTTCCAAGAAAACTGGGGTCTCCTGGGTAATAAATTATGAATAAAAACACTAAAAATGAATAATAATATCACTTCAGCTGCTTTGTGGAAGGACATAGGACAAATAAATAAACATGTGAATGAAAACAAACAGTAAGGAAGTTTGCTAATTGTGTTGCTTCCCTCTGTTATCACTCATTCATCCTAAAGAGGAAAATAATTAGCTGGTAGGGTATAATTACTATTTTTATAATTCTTTCTTGTTCGAGCAGATTTAATTGAATTCATGTAATGGGAAAAAAGTGGGATTTGGTAAAGCATTTTCCATAATCATATAGGTTTTATGTTGCTACAATCTATATTTAACTCCTTAGAAAATGGTCCTACAATCAAAATCTCCTCCTGGGTTCTCTCACCAGGAGTTGCAGCACTCTCATTTTCAATAATAAGGTTTTGATTTTGACTTTTAAATTTTACTTCATAATACCACAGTCTAGAATTAACTTACACATCATTAAAAAATTAAGCACAAGGATTTCATTATACTAGTTCTGATGATTCCTGTCACAAAATGTGTTTGCTATTCTAGTTCCAAGAAGATGGGGAGTCTTACCCAACTCAATTTTGCCTGGCCTCCAACATCAGCCCATCCTTGCCTGTTTTAGCAAGAGGCTAGCCATGTCCACCTCTCAGCTTGTTCATTCAGACATCTATCTCCCCCATAATATCCATGACAATGCAACTGCACATGGCAATGTGATAGCACCATTGATTTATTTTATACATGGTACTTACTTTGATGGACTTTATTAAACAGATAAGAAGTTATCTAGCATCCAAAGCATGAGAATATATCCTACTGAAGGAAAAGGAAGTTGAGTCTTTACTTCTGAGCTACCATGACAAGTTTGATTGTAACTGGATTCCTTGTCTTAGGGCAATCCTTTTTAGTGGGAGTTCCTTTTATTTTGTCAATCCTTTTGATGATCTCTAAGCTTAATCTGCTTTCTCTTAATCTCTATCTATTCTCTGAATGATTTCATCTAAACCCAAATTTAGCCTAAAAGTTCCAGATACATATATCTGAATATTCTACCGAGATTTCTCACTAAATGTACCATAACTGTCTCCAGCCTCTTCCTCGCCTCCTGCTCACCCTCACCTCCCTTACCCAAGTGCTCTTCTCCTGCATTCTGAAATGAGAAAATTTGGACAGTCATTGACTCTCAGCCCTGAACAATCAGTCATGATGTCCTCTTGATTTTAATACATTTTCATTTCTCTTTTTTCTTTTCTATCCTTATTACCTCTAGCTTACATAGGGCTCTTATCTATTTTCCAGGAAGACAAGTTAAGTTACCCCCTGAGGCTTGGGGCGACTCTTAGCAAGTGCAGTGAAATTGAAGTTTGTGTCCTTCCTATCAGTGTTTGGCTCCAGACACCTCTTATTGTTGAGACTCAGTGGGGTGAGGTAGGTTCTTAGGAATAATCAAAAATTACAAACCACAACTTGCATCTTCTTTCAGGAGACTTGAAGTTTATCCTAACGTAGCCACAGAAGATGAGGTGGCAAATACAAACTATTTAACGAATACTTACTAAATAACTATTCTGTACTCTGTGCTAGGCATCTAGGCTACAAAGACAGGACAGGGTGCCTATCTCCTATGAGCTCATAGTCTAGTGGGAAAAGCAAATGATTATAATTCAGCATGACCAATGCAATGATGAAGGAATGTATGAAGTATTATGTGAGTACAGGAGAGAGGTGTTCACCCACACACTCATTCTGACCTTACTTCAGGGAGCAAGGACATGGACACAATTGAGTTTTTGAGTGAAAATTCAAGGTACCCATAGAGGATAAGTTAGAGGGGGTGAAGATTAAAAATACAGAGTACATATATTTTTGGGGGGTTGAGGGGTACTGGGGATTGAACTTAGGGGCACTCGACCACTGAGCCACATCCCCAGCCCTATTTTGTATTTTATTTAGAGACAGGGTCTCACTGAGTTGCTTAGTGCCTTGCTTTTGCTAAGACTGGCTTTGAACTCGCAATCCTTTTGCCTCAACCTCCTGAGCAGCTGGGATTACGTCTTTTTTAAAGGAATTTCTCCAAATGAGGATAGAAAAGAGAATCATACACTATTGAAGTTTCAACTTCATTTTTTTCCCAGAAAAGTTGTATAAATTTAACCTAAACCCATAGCAATTTCTTTGTGAACTACTATAATACATATAGTTAAGGACATGCTTACTGTTGCATTTTATTGTTTGACTATTAACCAATAAGATATTGTGTTAAAATGGAACTTATTTGCCCTTATCAAATATTCTATTGGGCAAATCAAGCAAGGCTTGGATGTTCATTATAAAATAATATTTGCTAAATATTCCAAATTTGCCTGAATGGATTTCACTTAATATGTTAGATTCTATAAATCTGCTTAATCAATTGTCTGTGCTTAGTATTCCTTAGAAAAGGGACTATTAGTTACAAAACCCATACACACACACTGATAGCTGTGTTTCTTTCCTGTGATTCTCAGGAAGTACATCCCTGGGGGTGCTGAAACAGCACAGATTTCTTCATTTCTAAATTATTCCATGATTTTAGAAAAAAGACTAAAAAAGTATTTTCTCTCCTGACCTAACTCTAGAAGCTAGAAATAACCAAGCATCACTACTCTCCTTTCAAAACTAAAAAATGTTTTAAACATATATATGAGATGTTTAACCTCTGTAAAATAGTCTAACAGCCAATCCTCATAGATAGTGAGAGACAGGACAGATATGGAAGCCAAACAGTGAGTTTTTACTGGAAAATATATTTGGATTTAGGTTCAACATTAGTCTGCTCTTTTAGAGAATATAGCCAAATTCATACAAGTTTAGGTTTACATCAAATCCAACTTGAGTAAATACAGAAGAACAGCCTCATTATAGTTACCATATAGAGCTGAATCATTCACTCAAAGGTGAAAATGAAATTTTTAGATAATTTATTAAGACCAAGGTAATTTAGGGGGCTGGGGATATAGCTCAGTTGGTAGAGTGCTTGCCTCACATGCACAAGGCCCTGGGTTCAACCCCAGTACCACACACACACACACACACACACACACACACACACACAAACAAAAAAACTAAAAAAAGACCAAGGTAATTTAGGTAAGGAGGTTCTTTTTTCTTCTTTCATATCCTTCCTTATACAAAACCTTAAAATAATATTAGGAAACTTAAAATGTGGTCTACAGGATTCAGGACCATCTCAGTTCAGGTTGCCATAGCATTTTTTTAATATAGCTGAGCCCTGTACCTTCTTTAGCAGTTATTTTAGATAGCATTGAAAATGATCCACATTATGAATGTTATTACTCAAATTTAATTAACATGATGTTTTCCTGTTCTTGGCAAGAGTGCTTAACCTTATTAGAATGTGGTAAACAAATTTTTGAAAGTAAAGTCATTTCTTTGTAACTCTTCAGGTTGAATTGAATATTTCAGTTTGGCTAAATGATATTTAAAGCACCATTAATGTGGAAGCACAAACCTGCAGTTGCGATTACATCATTCTCCTTTGTGTCTGTGTTGGAGAAGCTGTTCCTGGCTTATGTAATGTTTTTCTTCCTGCATATACCATAGCTCATAAGAAATAGCTTGATTCCCTACTGCTGCCCGACTATGCATCCATTTATATAAAAACTCAGTAAAAAATGTTGGTATCCTAAGGCTAAACGATTTTCAATAAGAAATGTTTAATTTCTCCAGATTTTTATTTTAGTTTCAAAGAACAATATATAATAGTCTCAATATGATGCTAGTCTTTGTGAAGCTCAAGAGACAAAACCAGACACTTGTGCGTGCTGCAAATTCCTGCTTTTAATTCCAAAAATAACTGCTATAACTATTGGTTGTATAGATCTTCCCTCCCACCCGGCTTTGGCTGGGGATGAAACAGAGGTCAGATATCTGCTCAGAATTATTCAGGCATAAAGGTTTAGAAATGTTAGCTAACGACTCTGATGAGACTTAAAAATTTAAAAACAGTTATTACAAAATTCTATGCCTCCTAGGGGCTGTATATTGTCATTTGGATTTCTTTTGGCATGAAAACAACACTCTATTAAATAATGCACTAGTATTGAACTGGGTTTTCTAAGAGTGCATTTCAAACATTGTATGTTTAAATTAAAGCTAAGAACATCAGAACATAAGTTCCCTATTGCATGCCCAAACAGAGATGTTACACCATAGTTGTTCATTTATTAAAAATTGGGTTTGACTAAACTAAAAAAAAAAAAAAAAAGGTTTGAGCAGGCTCTAATTCATTAAATTTGAATAGTCACAGTTTTGTCATATTGTTGCTGCAACAGCAGAACAAAGACAAAAATAACCCAAACAGCGTTGTTAGAGAAGAGTCTCCCTATCAGGGTCCACATTGGTCCTTCCAAGAATCCTGCTTTCCTGACCCCAATTCTTTGTTTTCAAAGGAATGAATACAAGCTGATTCTGTGCTAAGAATCTTCTTGTGAAAGACTCATGACAAATGCATTTTTAAAAAAGATTCTACGGTTGAAAAGTGAAATGATAAGATTTTAGGAGACCACACAGGAGCTTGTGTCCTAGCATTGTAAATCTCGCTGTAAAAAAAAAATATATATCAAAGGTATTTTTATAAACAGGCTCTATAACTCAATATCATGGATATCTTCAATCTTGTTCACACTTTCACACACACACATAAACACACATATGCACTCCTCAAATTAGTGAATCATAATGATACATGATTGCTTATTTTCAAGTCAAAGTGCAATTGGAGTTTTTATTTATGTAAGTCTACAGTTGTATTTAAGTGCTCTTTACAATACAGTCCATAAACTAACAATAAAAATTAAAATTAAAAGTAGCTTTCAATTATTTGACATAAAAAAAAGAAAATATCGCTGTGAGAAGAGCATAAAGATTTGCATTTTCTTGGATGGGTTGATTCATTCTGTAACAAATATTTATTGAGCATTTGTTAAATGCAGAGCAATATGAGCAACTCGAGGATGTGGAAAGTATAGCCTCTGTCTGTGAGAACTTACAATCTTCAAGAAAAGATGTTTATAATGCATATTTAACAACAGAATCAGCCTGTCAAAATTGGATCATCTTGTTTATTATATTCTGATGAGGAAATTACAACTTAGGTTTTTATGGTTTGTATTTAGAATGTTCCCCACTAGTTAGGCAATATAGAAATGCTCAGAGAGGAAAAGATTAGATTATAAGAATCATAACCATATCAGTGGATTAATCCATTCAATGGTTTAGTAATTTAAATGGATTATTGGGTGGTAGCTGTAGACAGGTAGAGGAAGTAGGTCACTGGGTACATGCCCTTGGGGACTATATCTTGTCCCTGACTCCTCTCCTCTCTTTTGGCTTCCCAGCTACCATGAGCTGAGAAGTTTTCCTCCGCATGCCCTTCTATCATCATATTTCTGCCTTCGAGGCAGCTAACTGTGAACTGGGACCTCTGAAACTATGAGCCCAAAATAAACTTTTCTTACTCCAAGTTATTCTTGTCAGGTGTTTTGGTCAGTGATGACAAGCTGACAAATGCAGAGTTGACGTGACCTGGCCAAGTCACATTGCTACCATAGACATCACTGGTAGAATGGGAAGACCACTGGTTGCTGAGCAAGCCACTTCCTCCACTACTTATATGACCTTGGACAAAAATACTTAAATCTGTTGAGACTTCAAAGGACTGATCCTTGTTAGAAGGCAATGAAATGAGAACAGAGACTACCTTAAGGACTGTTTCCCTTAGATTCACTATGACCAGAAGCAGCAAGTAAGAAACAGACACAAAAGGAGACTATACGTGAGCTGATTTCCCTAATTCTTTTTTTTTAAGTTTTTTTTTTAATTTTTTATTGTTGGCTGTTCAAAACATTACATAGTTCTTGATATATCATATTTCACACTTTGATTCAAGTGGGTTATGAGCTCCCATTTTTACCCCATATACAGATTGCAGAATCACATCAGTTACACATCCATTGATTTACAATAGATCCTCCACCAAAGTTTAAGGTTAATGCAGCTCCTGAGAGAGTAATAAGCCTAATAGGTCCTGGAAGCCCAGAGCCACAGATCCACAGATCCACAGCCTTTCATTCACAGGCCAACCTAGTTAGACATTTTAGTATTCTGTTTCTTAATTGATCCTTCAGGCCTAGCACAGGTGGCCTGTATTTGTTAAGCTTTGATTTCCTCAAATCTGATATTTAATAATCATAGTACAATGGTAACATCAAAGATCACTGATCTGCCTGGTGCAGTGGTTCATGCCTGTAATCCTAGCAGCTTGGGAGGCTGATGCAGGAGGATCTTAAGTTCAAAGCCAGCCTCAGTAACAGTGAGGCGCTAAGCAACTCAATGAGACCCTGTCTCTAATAAAATACAAAATAGGGCTGGGGATGTGGCTCAGTGGTTGAATGTCCCTGAGTTCAAGCCCTGGTACCAAAAAAAAAAATCACTGATCACAGATCACTATAACAGATATAAAAATAATTAAAAAATTAGACTATTGTGAGAATTACCAAAATGTGGTACAGAGATATGAAATGAGTTCTTGCTGGTAGAAACATAGTGCTGATAGACTTGCTTGATAAAGGGTAGCCTCAAGCAGCCTTCAGTTTGTAAAAACAAACAAACAAACAAACAAAAAAACCCCACAATATCTGCAAGTACAATAGAACAAAGTATAACTGTATACTTTGTAGGCTCATCCTAAACCTTGAGGAGATGGCTTATATGAAGAGTCCAGCATGGTACCAGACCCATAAAGCAAGGGAAGGGTGCTTCATAGATGGCTTTCTTAGTTGGGGAACTGAAAGTGAGATGCAAGTCTCCTGACTCTCCAATCTAATGCTCTTTCTAAATAGCAACTGCCATTTACTGAGCATTCACTTTGTGCCAATAGAATGGTAAGTTGAAAGAGGAGATAAAAGTCTGATTATTTTAAGAAAGTATTATATCTAGAAATCTGTTTAAATTCATTAGCCTATATGAGTTTATCAAAGTTTATAATGAACTTAAAATAAGTTTATAATTAATTTAACATAATTAGGAACTTGCTTCATAAAGGTAACCAGCAATTAAATAAAGCAATAAAAAGGATGAAATTTCATTTAGAATAGAACAAAAAGGAAGAGTGGGGTGTGTGTATGTACATTTATAAAGAAAATTAAAAAAAAAACTACATGTGCCATATATAAAAAAACTATATTAGAATATATAAAGTAAGATGAATAAATTCATATATATTCCATATTATTATACAGAAAAACAGTTTTCACTAGGTAAAGCTAAAAGTCCTTACTAACAAAGAGCCCAGGAATTATAATGATAATCTAGTCCCTAGGATATCCTAAGACGTAAAGTATAGTAATTAAATTAATAAATTAACAACAATAAAATGATTAAAGCAGGGCTGCAGATGTATAGAATATGTAAAGTCTTGGTTTCAATCTCTAGCACCTCACAAAAAAAAGTGTGTGCATTTGTGTGTGTGTGTATAAAAGCAGTGTGGGACATATAGAAAGAAATTTAATGTATACTATATCATAAAGTTAGGAAAAGTAATGATTACTTAATAATTACCTAATTATACCTTGATAATTAACAGAATGACTGGTTAACCTCTAAATACAAGACAAAAAAAAAATGTTTCAGACCAACACTTATATTACATACCAGAAGAAAACCCTAGAGGATTAAAGAGTTAAAATATTTCCTTTAATTCTTATCAAAGTTAGAAGGAAAAAAATCAAATATTTGTGCAGTCTTTAGAGGGACAGATGCCTTTACATAGTTAATGGTAACAATATAAATCACAAAGGAAAAAAATAAATAGCTCAAAAACATCAAGAAAAACGATTATAATATAAAAAACTAAATTAATAAAGAGATACACAACTGGGAACCACTTATAATAAGATAGTATATACAGCAAATAAAGAATTTACTCAAATATCCAAAAATATTAAAATCTCAAGAAATAAATGATCAAAGGATATAAATATACTATGCACATAAGAAGAAATTCAAGTAAAATACATGTATAAATAAGTTCTTGGAAAGATATTTATAATAGTAACAAACTGGAGACAAACTTTCCAGTATAAGTCATATCAATTCAACAGACTATTAGATTATAATTATGAAAACCGGAAGAAACTATTTAATGGTGGAGGAGAGTCCAATAAAATAATTTCACTTATTGTGCACACAGAAAAAGACAAAAATGAAAATCACTGTCGACATAGAATAGTTGACTAATGGACAGCTATACTAGTTGCTGAACGTTACAGACTTGAATGCCTATTTTCTTCAACACATATATGAAAGCAACAAGTTAAACAAAAGATATCAGTAATATTAGAGTCAAGTGGTAAATTATTAGGTTTCTTAGAGTTGAGATCTTTCACCATGTCAGGACCTTATAGAGCACTTATGGTTCCCAAAGATGTTGGAGAAGGCAATCATACCAAGAATGTGCAATTATTGTCACACCTTTGTTTATGGAGTCCTTTTATGGGATGTCAGTGTCACCAGCATGCTTTCCTCCTTAATTAAAAAAGGGGCAAATTCCCTTATTTTTCTATTTTGTGTTAGACTTTCTAAAGATATCAAAGATCCTTTATGGAATGGGACTGTATATAAACAAACCAACCAAGTTTCCTTAATCACCGCACCTAATGAAAATTTTCATTTACTAATATTGGAATGAAGACGAAGAGGAAAACACATTTATTCAATCCTGGATTTATGATTTTAACAGTCCAATAACCTCATCTTAACTACTAAAGGTAGTAGAATAATCAAACCCAAAATATCTAAATATTTAGTAAAGTTCATATTTAAACTTTTGAAAATGAAAATAAGTCTCAGTTGAAAAGTTCAGGTAAGGAGAAAGGAACATTTTTAAAGGAATTAAAAACTGTGGCTCAGTTTCAAAGTAACCATGGCTGGCAGAAAATCAAGGTTTTCCATACTGAGTCCTAGGCAGTGACAGCGATGGGGTACAGGTTTCATGAATATATGTTTTTTAAACTTGAAATCAATAAGTGTAATATGAGCATTTCTTGGACTTTATTTGAATTTATTTGAATTTTAACAGCTACTGACAGATGTGCTTAGAATGAATAGGCCCCAATTCCCAAATAGCACAGTATTTCAAATCTATTTTAGACTCTGAAATGAGAGCTGATTCCAGGAAGACAGCTCGGAACCTTTTTCCCAGCTGCAGAAATAACTCCTCTTGTTGCCCCTCTGACCTACACCAGGGGAAGCTGCTTGAAAAGATGTTCTTTTGCCTACAATCCTTTTACCACTGTAGCCCACAAACGGAAAAACAAACTGTTGGCTCCTCTTCAGAAAACTCATGCTCACATCCCCAAAAACAGGTAGATAAATAAAGCCAAAGAGTTCCTTTAATCCCTTTCCGATTTTCCAAAATGATCTTGATATTTTTGTTACCTCAGGGAGGCCTAGTATTCGTACAGCTTATAAAATGGGGCTCATCTACCAGCAATTAGTCACTAATGACCTTCCCCCCCAAACTTAATTCATCCAGGGAGGTACCTCCCTCCCAACCCTCAATTTCTTGACACCTTGCTCCATTAGTCATAATTCCCAACTCACTACTCCACCAGTTCCCTCTCCCTTCTGGTTCCCACACCTTTAGATGTACAAAGCTTTCTCATTTGAAAGTAAAAGCTTCTTACCAAATTCTCCTCCAGCTATCGCCCTTATTTCTCTTCTTCATACCCAGGCTTTGGGAGCTCAACGAATTTCTATTAAGTCAAATGGAAATTCTGACTTAGCTCAGACACAGTAATAATGACTCTATTAGGAGCCTAGGTGCCAAGCACTCTTATAAAACTTAAAACAAAAACACACCCTTTTCTTGCTTAAAAAAATGCATGAATAATCCATGTTCATTATAACAAGTCAACAATACAGAGATAAAGACAGCATCAATGTCTCCCTCTATGCAGTTCCATCTCTTATTTGTTGCATCCACCAAAGACAAAAGAATATTAACTCTATTTTATGGATGGAAAAAAAAAACTTAAACTGAGAAAGGCTCGGAGAACATCCTGTGGAGTTCAAAAACAGAACATTAGGGTCAGATTGCCTGGATTCACTTCTTGGCTTTGTCATTTACTATTTGTTCATGGGCACATTACTTAATACTTCTGCAGGGTTATTTATTTTTTTCTTTTTCTGTTAAATAGGACTATGATAGTACTTAGTTCATAGGGGTTGTGGTGAGGATGTCATATGTCCAAATGTGAAATTGTTAGAATAAACCCTACTTGGTTGTAAACCCTACTCAAGTGTGTTGGTGGATCTTGTTTACTTGTATCTCTTTTTTTCTTTTTCTTTTTCTTTTCTTTTCTTTTTTTTTTGGTATTGGGGATTGAACCCAGGGCCTTGTGAATGTTAGGCAAGTGTTGTACCACTGAGCCATATCCCCAACCCTTTTAATTTCCTTTTTGACCCAAAATTGGTTTAAGAGAGTTCTTTATTTATATCTGCTGTTATACAACCATTGTCAGAAAACATTGCCCAATTTTTTTCTACTTTTTTTCAAAATATTGAGAATTTTTATGTTGCCTCAATTTTTGCAAATGTCCAATGGGCACATAAGTAGAGGTATTCTCTATTTTCAGGATGTCAGGTCTCAGAGAGCACAAATAATGAGTGTTGACATTCCTTAAATATTTTATACATAAAAAATTCTTTCTTTTTTTTCCCTTTGTTCTTTACAATAATTCTGCACTTTACAACAATTCTGTGTGGTACTATTATTAATGGTACCTCCTGGTAAAATTAGTACCATTTATGGGCACTATTATTATGCCTATTTTACAGATAAGAAAACAAGCAAATAAGTAAGATCATTTAATGATCCAAGATCATTTAATTTGGAATTTGGACCAACAGTCTGGCTTTGAACTCACCAGTCTTAATCACTACAATTTCCTATAGTTCATTGGTACATATAAAGATCAACCTTATTAACATCTTTTAGGTGTTCAGTATTTTTACTTTATTTTTTATATTCTATCATGCACTAAGAGATATAAAGTCGCCTTTTACTATTGAGTTTCTCTCCTTGTATTTTCTACAAGTTTTGTGTCTGTGTTTTTTTACATTGCTTTCTGCAAAAAATTCATTCTGTGGGAGCAAATTTTTATCACATGCACAACAGATAAAGCACTAATCTCCAGGATATATGAAGAATTTAAAAATCTTAATGGCAAAAAAACAAATAACCCAATCAATAAACTGGCCAAGGAACTGAATAGACACTTTGCAGAAGAGGGTATACAATCAATCAACAAATATATGAAAAAATGTTCAACACCTCTAGCAATCAGATAAATACAAATCAAAACTACTCTAAGATTTCATCTCACACCAGTCAGAATGGTAGCTATTAAGAATAAAAACAACAATATGTGTTGGTGAGGATGTGGGGGAAAAGGCACACTCATACACTGCTGGTGGGACTGCAAGTTGGTGCAGCCAATATGGAAAGCAGTAAGGAGATTCCTTGGAAAACTTGCAATGGAACCACTATTTGACCCATCCATCCCACTCCTTGGTTTATACCCAAAGGACTTAAAAACAGCATACTACAGGGACGCAGCCACATCAATGTTTATAGCAGCACAATTCACAATAGCAAAATTGTGGAACCAACCTAGATGCCCTTCAGTAGATGAATGGATAAAGAAAATATGATATATCTATCTATCTATATCTATATCTATATCTATCTATCTATCTATCTATATATATATACACACACACACACACACGCACACACACACAGTAGAATATTACTCATCATTAAAAGAGAATAAAATCATGGCATTTGCAGGTAACTGGATGGAGTTGGAGAATATTATGCTAAGTGAAGTAAGCCAATCCCCAAAAAACAAATGCCAAATATTTTCTCTGACATGAGGATGATGATCCATAATGGGGATGGCGGGGGAGCATTGGAGGAATGGAGGAACTTTAGATAGGGCAAAGGGGATGAAGGGGAAGGGAGGTGGGATGAAGGGTAGGAAAGATGGTGGAATGAGATGGACATCATTACCCTAAGTACACGTATGAAGACACGAATGGTGTGATTCTACTTTGTGTACAACCAGACATGAAAATTTGTGCTCTATATGTGTAATATGAATTGAAATGTATTCTACTGTCATATATAACAAATTAGAATAAAAATCAGTAGTTGAAAAAAGAACTATATTCTGAAAAGCATAAAAAAAATGATTCATCTTTCATCAAAAAAATTCATTCTGATTCAGTAAAACATCTCTTTAAGGATCTCTTCTTGGTCAGAATTTTAGTTCTCCCCCCATGTTCTCCTGTTCTTCTCCATGACGGTGTTTGGTTGCATGGAAAGAGAATAGTTTTGTAGTCCTGTGACTGTGGGAAAGAAAAGACTTGTTTGGTTCTTGGCTTCTTGGGGCTCCATACCAAGGCTCTTTGTCTAGATCCTGGGTACCTTGCTGGCCTTGAGGCTAAAATCCTTGGCTAAAAGAAGAGGAGGTTCTTCCCCCCTCAGGGAAATTCCCAAGTTCTGGTTATGACTCTCATTCATTAACAGCCTGGTAACTCTTTATAACTCTAGGATCTCCTTCTCTAATCAGCTTCCTAGCCAGTCACTTAGTTATGGTTGGGACTTCTATGTTCCTTGATCTTTGTGAGAATCAAGGTCAGCTCAGAGCACCAACTCTAGTTCTCTCTTCATTTATCAGACTGCACCATTGCTCTCTCACTGCTCTGCCACCTCTGATGTATGGAAGCATAGTTCATGGTGTACCTCTCCTGTGAGAAATGGGGCAAAAGTCTGTGTTCTTGGCTTTCTTTCAATCCTTTTTGGGTTCCTTCTATGGACTCTGACTCAGAGAACAGAGGTCAGAAGACACATGTCTCACCTCTAAATTCATCTGTTCACATGGTCCTCTAGGGCTAGAAGGAAGGAGGACGCTCCCTACTTCATTGATTCTTCTCTACACCTCTGCTTCTTTAGCTTTCATGGAGAAGTAATTCAGGAAGTGTTGGGTGAGGCCTGAGAGGCAGGCCAATGCTGGTAGTCCATGGACCACACTTTGAGTTGGTAAGCCACCACATCATCCTTTTTGTTTTCCTGAAAGGCATCTATCCAAGGAAAAAAATATATCCAGCTAACATTATCCCTATGATACATGTTATTGATTCAATTCTCACATTACCCTTTGTGTAATGATATGTGATATAAAACAGATGAAAACTTAGGCTCAAGTAGGTTAAGCATTTGCCGGAAGACACAGCAGGTCACTGTATTCTTCCCCTTCTCCTTGCTATTCCTTTTCATCTGCCTCATCCAACCATTGTCAAAAGAAGAACATGCTTTTCTTTCAATCCCACTTTTGATTATACAAATTTTCATACATACATAGGAACAGGAAATACTAAGATTAAATATATATGTGTGTGTTTATACATCTGTGTGTGTCTATTTATACACACACACACACACACACACACACATATCACCAGTTAACATTTATTATATTTACTTTCCTTTCCTCCATCCTTTTCAATCTCTCTCCCTCCCCGTCTTTTTCTCCCCCTTAGTATTCACATAATTCTATAAGAAATATAATATCCAGTCCATATTCAAATTTCCTCCAGTGTTCAAAAAATGTCTTTCATAGCTTCTCTGCCCCCTACCTGAACTAGGATCATATATCTTCTTTAAAACAATTAATCATCTAAATTTACACTTACTTTTCTTTTTGTATTTTAAAAGCTGGTATAAATACAGGCGTTTGTACTGTGTAACATAAACACACAACAGTGGCTGTGTCATTCTGCTACTGTATTGCATCCCATGTGGGGACCCTCCCACTAGCCAGGACACAGGTCCAGTCATAAGTCATATATTATAGGGATAATGTTCTGCCTACCCCTGGCTGATTTGGGTTACCCCTGCCATCTGGCTCTATGACCCTGGAGCCAGTCTGTCAAGCCAGGACTTTACACTGACCTGTAGCTTCTTACAGTTTCACCAAGCACAGTTACTTATATTTATTGTCTGAGTACTAATAAGTAGAAAATTATTAAATCATAATTACTAACTTTCCTAGGGTAAATCATTACCCACATCCTAGCAACTCAAATATTTTCTTCCCTCTTATCTTTATTTATATGATCTTTCTAAGAGGCAAAGGACAAAGCTACTTGGTTAATCACTTCAAACCTCTTTTTGACCATTCCCTTTACACAGTTTAATGGACATTCTATGGGAAACAGAGGAAATTAACCAAGTGTACTTCTGCCACTCTTGTCTACCAACATTCTTTTGAGTCTTAAGAAAGGGCCATATTGTTTTGAGGTCCTCAGCTTTCTAAACTGGGTGGCCTAGCCCAAAGAACAATAATTCTGTACAAACAAGTTTGTTTAAAGAAGTTAAGTCAAGTGTGAAAGATCCCTTTCAAAACAAGAACTGAGTAACAATATTTGAGGAGTCGAAAGAAAACAAGACTATACAATTCACAGACTCTCTTCATTCATCTTACAGAGAGTTTACCTTTTAAAAAAGTCACGCTTTTTCTGTTTCCCAGAGATTTTAAACATTTCAGTATTTCACGATGTACAGATGCGTAGCTAAACCACACTCTTCCCAAGAAGCCTTCCTTCCCCCACCCTTGCTCATTTTTCTTCTCTAGTGGGCCACACATTTCAGAGATTTTATATTAGTTTTCTTTATTCTTCCCTTAAAAAAATAACAGAATCAGGATGTTTCAGTCCCTAGTGTTGAAACTGTATCTTACTCTTTTCAACAGTTTCTAGTCCATACCCTAGGACACATGCAGAATGGAAACACTTTCCAAATGATTTAACACTCAAAGAATATTATCACTACTCACTTTCCAATTTTAAAAGCAAAAAGGTTCCCTATTTTTAATAACCTTATGTGTATGTAGCCTTCTTCTAGGCACTTTGATGAAAAGAAAATATTATACCACACGATCTGTAATGTTAAGAAATAAGAAATTCTCCAAGTGTCTGCCTTCCCACTATTCTGATTTTATCCAAGGGTCTTGGCACTCAGCCTTGACTCTGGAATACAGACCCGGTTCAAATCTCTACCAATGAATTAGATCAACAGTCGCCTTGTAGCTTCACCCCTATCATCCCCCCTCATTTATCACGGGTTTCAGCTCCTGGCTCATTCTTACTTCTCTCTTCTCTTTCAGTGATTTCAATATACACAAGAGATCCTTCCCACCCCGGCCTCTTGGTTTATTGACCTCCTCCTCTGTCTGTAATGACCTTGTCCTCAATTTTCCTCATTAGAGCTCAATATAGATGGAGGAGTAGGATTCTGATTAACCCCCTGCAGTCTTCTTTTAGGTCACTACCTCTTTCATCCTTACAGCCTACTCTCCCTGATATTTGATCTCAACAACTCTTCAATACCTGGGTCTTCCAATCCATTGACCAGACTACCTTTTAAATGACCTTCATCCCTGTATGTCCTCTGCTTAAATTCTAAGATCAATGATTGTAATTATGCTCTTGCCCTTCTTGCTTTGCTCTGACTAAACACATTTCTGCTCTCCTCACACTATAAGTGGAATGTGGCTAAAAGGAAATTCACAACCAAACTGATGGGCCTAATTTCAAATTCATGACCTTAATGTGGTCTGATGGTCATACCTCAGTCCAGCCATTCTTGTAATCTCTAGAATTTCATACTTTCTTCTCTCTCCTCAGCCTTCTACTGCTTCTTGCTCTATCCTCATGCTCACTGACAGTCTTGCTTTCTCCTTTACTGAGAACACTGAAGCAATCAGAAGAGAATTTCACAGATCTCACTATCACTCCCACCCACCTACTAGCATACACACCCTCACACTTCGCCTTCCTGCTGGTTCCAGAAGTAAACATGTCATGTTTCTATCTAGCGATGACTCTTCCTCCTCCACTTAGGCCCTAGATTTTGTCTCCTCTTATCTATTCAAGAATATCCCTCCAATAATCCTGCTTTGTATCTCCTACAACATTACTTTCTGCTCCCTACTAGAGTACTCACATCAGCATATACACATACTTTTTTGTCTTTCATTTAAAAAATATTTTCTTTGACTCAAGTTTCCCAACCAGCTATCATCTCATTTCTTTGAAGCAAAATTCCTTAAAAGAATTATGTATATGTTCTCCTTCTTTCATTTTCTTTTAAATCCATTAGAATTGAGCTGTTAACCTGAACACTGCACTGAGAGAGTTCTTGCCATCACTCCATTTCTTTGTTTTTGTTTGGAGCAAATTCCTTGCAAGAATTATTGATATCTGCCATCTCAAATTTCTTTCCTTCCATTCCCTTTAAAACCTATTCCACAAATCAGGAGTCTAAGCTACTTGGGAGGTCGAGGTAGGAGGACCACTTGGTTCACAAGTGAGACCAATGTAGGCAACATGGTGAGATTCCATTTTAAAACAAAATTGCTATTCCAACTCCTACCATGCCACTTCAAGTGCTCTCGATCAGTCACCAGTAATTCTTTTGTTGTAAAATCTGATGGTCAAGTCTCAGACTTCATCCTCTCTGACCTATCAGCACTACATGAAACAGTTAAACACCCTCCTTTCCACATTTAGATTCCAGCTCACAGCACACTCTGGGCTTTCCTCCTACCTTCATGGATTCTCCTCAGTCTCCTTTGCTGGCTTTTCTTCTTCCTGACCTTGTAAATTTAGAGGATACAGGCCTCTGTTTATCCACACTCACACCATTGGTAACCTCCTCCATCCTCTGGCTTCAAACAGCATGTATGCTGATTATCCCAAAGTGTGTATCCTCATCCTATACCTCCCCTGACCTCCAAACTCATAATGCCCACTTGGTATTCAATTCTGTTGCCTAACAACACCTCAAAATTAATATGTCCAAAAGCAAGGGATTTTCCTGCAAAGATCTGTTCCATCACCACCTTCCACATCTCTGTTTTTAGCAACCCCATCCTACCAGTTGCTCAGGTCGAAAATCTTGAGAATCATCTTTGATTTCTCTCCTTCTCGTAGACCCCAATTCAATTCATCATGAAACCATTCTGGCTGTACCATCATACTATACAGACCATTCACCTCCATTGCCATCACCCAGTCTGAGGAACATCTTTTACCTGTATTACTACAATAGCCTTCTCACAGATGTCCTTAAATCTACCTCTGCTTCCACACTAATTTTCACTCAGGAATGAGAGTGATCCGTGCAAAACATAAGTCAGGTTTTGAGTTCTCTGCTCAAAGTCCTGCAGTGGTTTACCATTTCACTAAGAATAAAACTCAAATTTCTTGCAACAGTATCCAACCCCCTCCTTGATGTTAGCCTTCATCATTTACTCACCCCAGCACAGTGGCTGCCTTGTTCCTGGAACACCCCAGGCATGTTCCTATCTTAGGGCCTCTGCTTAGCTCTTCTTTCTTCCTGAATGCTTTTCTCCAGACTTCCCCTTAGCTCACTTCCTCAACTTCTTGGATTTCTGCTAAAATCTCATCTTTTTAATGAGACTTCCTCTGACCACCTAATTAAATACTACAATCTGCTCTTCACTCCCTATTCTAAGAACTCTCATTTCTCTTATTCTATTGTTTTTTCCCATAATATTTAAACTTTCTAACATGTCATATTGCTTACCTGCTATTTTTGTTTATTATATTTCTCCCCTGCTAAAATATAAACTCTTAAAAGAGAAAAAATCTTTGTTCTGTTCATTGACATATATGAAGGGGCTAGGAGTGCCAGGCACACAGTAGATATACAATAAATATTGGTAGAGCAGTTTAAAACTTAAAAAGACTTTATGTATTCCTTGAAGGGTTGGTAATATTTCTCAAAATCATTTTAACCTCATGCTATTTCTGTAGACTTTTCCCCCACACTTCTGATTCAATTTATTTACAGTCTCTAGGTCTATTCAGTTTTTCTATTGCACTTCAGTCATTGTTCATGAGTTATAAATGTCTATGAAGTCATGTATTTCATGTAAGTTTGAAAACAGAATGGCATGCTTTCTTAAATTTCTTTAAAGCACTACTGTGACTGTAGTTTTCATTCCAAAATTTGATTGTTTTCTCTTGTTCCTTCTATTATCAGTCTTTGATTGTTTCATAAATTTCTCCAATTACCATTACCTTTTCTCTCTTTAGCCAAACTCTGTTGGTCTTTTACAATGCTCACCAAAATTCCCAGTTTCCTTCTTTTTACAGGCTCAGGGGAGAATTATTACCATCCCTGCCCGCCACCCCACCTTGGAGTTAGGCAAAGGCATATCGCTGATTCTGGCTAATGATATATACCACATCTGATGGACAGATTTAAAAACCTATGCATATGTAAAGCATTGTCTTTTCAATAAACAACGCTAAGTCAATTACATATTCCTATGGGGGAAAATTATGACCCTTATCACACCATTTACAAAGATCAGTTCCAGATGGATGGCAGACATGTGAAAGATCTTGGAGAAGTTAGAATTCTTAAATAGGGCAAAGAAAGTACTAACTTAAAGAGGAAAATGATAAATTGGAACATATTAGGATTAAA
Organism: Marmota marmota marmota; assembly: GCF_001458135.2. Lineage (NCBI taxonomy): Eukaryota > Metazoa > Chordata > Mammalia > Rodentia > Sciuridae > Marmota > Marmota marmota. The sequence goes on from NW_025999977.1 coordinate 16,987,884, forward strand.
AATGTTTACTCTTCAAAAAGTACCATTAAGATAGTGAAAAAGCAACCCACAGAATGGAAGATATCTGCAAAACACGTGGCTGAAAAGGGCCTATCAAACCTATACAAAGGATTCTTACAAATAATGTGCAACAGAATATCCAATAGAAAAATGGGGAAAAGACACAGGCATTACCCAAAAGAAGTTATCCAACCAACCAGAAAACATAAGAAAAGTTCTCAATTCAACGAACATCAGGAAAATGCAAATTAAAACCAAATGACACCATTACCCATAGAAAGGCTAAAATAAACACAGATAGTCCTAGAGGCGACTCTCATGAGACTTAAGAGACAGAGTTGCAAGACTATGGAGTGGATGTCCTGAGTCTGAGCGGTGGGCCGTGCAACTGTCAGTGGGTCGGTGGGTTTCAGGAATGCTTCATCTGGAAGGAACCCTTACTGGCCTGGGGTCTGGCTGCTATCAACATGAGCACCCTGGATGGGATCAAGAAGACCCCACTCCTCCAAGTCCACAGCTGCGCCACTCCCGATGTGGGCTTCACCCACATCAGTGTCAGGGACCCTATGAGGACAGTGAGACACCTAGTAGTGGCGGAGATGGGTGACAGCAGATTGGTGTCCCAACATATTCACACCGCTGGGACTTCCAAACGGGAGGTCGGGGGGCACGTCTGGGACACTGCAGGCAGTGGCAATACTCCTTAGATCCTAATCTATGGGGGTCATGGTCATGGAGTCACCACAGTGGGGCAGGAAGTGGCATGGTCACCCACCGAGAGCCTGGAAACAGCCTCTACCTCTGTTGCAACTGATGGAAGCCTAACTTTCATGGTCAAGAGACACTTAGCCTAAGTGGGAAGAAGGCCCTAGAAACTTATGGCACAGAGAGGGCAGCCTCTGAAATGATGGCCAGGTCCAAAGACATGAAGACTAAAAAGTGTGCTCTCTTAGTAACAGGGTATGAGAAGCAGATTGAGAAAATAGCAAGTCAAGAAATGCAAATGCAGGAGGAAAATGGAGGAATAAAAGAGGTGAAAGAGGAGGCAGGGTCCCGTCTCCTGAATGTGGAGCCCAATATGAACCCTCTGGAGGCCATCCGGCTGGAACTGGACACTGCCAATGCTCAAGCTAACTAAGCCTTCCTCCAGCTGGAGCTCAAGCTTGGGTGGATGCGTCAGTAAGACCTGGAACTGAGGAACTACATCATTCAGAACATCCCTGGCTTGTGGATCACCACTCTTCAGAACCGCCGCAGCTGTACCCAGTGATTAGGACCCAAGATGAAGAGATGTTAACCTATATAACCAATCTGGAGGTGAAGGAGCTCAGATACCATAGGACAAATTGCAAGTTCAAGTTCTTTCAAAGCAATCCCTTCTTCAGAAACAAGCTGATTACCAAAGAGTATGAGGTCGAATCCTCTGGCCAAGTGTATCTCATTCTGCTCTGATCATATGGCTCAAGGGCCATGAACCATAGGTTGGGAACCCAGATGTCCTCATCAACTTCTTCACCTAGTTTTCAGACCACAGTCATCCAGAGTGCGACAGAACTTCTGAGATGATCAAAGAGAACTTCTGGCCAGATTCCCTAGAATACTACCTGTTACATAGAGAATCAGAAGTCACCAGACAAGGAATCAGAAGTCACCAGACAAGGAAGCCAGTAGAGATACCCAGGTCCTTTGGGTTCTAATCTGGAACCTTTGCACTTGGGATTACTCCCCACAAGATCCTGTACCACCACCTCCTGCTGGACCTATGATTATTGATGTGCCTTTTACTTTTGTGTATGTGTGTATGTGTATGCTGACCTTTCTATACCATTTTTTAAATGTTTTTTAGTTGTAGATGGACACAATACCTTCATTTTGTTTGTTTAGTTGTTTTAGGCAAGGGTTCTACCACTGAGCCACAGCCACAGAAAACTTTGTTTTCTCTCAGCCTCAAGATTGACAACTTCTTAGCTGTGCTGCTGAATTTGCACATGTTCTTCATGCTATTTTGCATTAACATCACATGATGCCTGGCCATATATGGTTCACACCTTTTTTAACCAAGCAGATGATGCTACAGATTGCACTGTTTGGACTCTACTTGTTTGCAGGGTTTCTGCTCTCTATATTACCATCTGGATTTCTAGCTATGTGTAGGAGCCTACTCTATGCACTCTTCTCTGGATTTGGCAGCATAGACTCATGGCCTGTGGACAATTACTGGGCATTAAGTCCAGTGAGAAAAACAGTGGTCTGTGTGATTTATGTGACTTCACTGTTCTTCCTGTTTCTCTGATCACCTATTGCTGCCTGCTGCTGGCTATCCTTACCCCTTTGGGCTACTGAATAAATAAATTCCAGATTGTTCTCAGCTCCACTTTCTGGTTTCTGGTAAACAAGAATTTCTAGAACTGGTGATGGGCCAAGATTTTCTGCCAGAATACAAAAGACTTTTCCATTCCTTTTCCAAAAGATCTCTCCAATTCTTTACCACTACCACCAACCACCTTCATCATCCAGAAACCCTACTGTTAGACAAGTGGCTGGGGTGACAATTTAGAACCCTATTTTCATGTGAAAGGCAGTTAATGGTGTCCTGGTCAAGTTCCAGATTTTCTCAGCTCCAACCAGTGAATTCATACAAATTTAGGTTATCTTTATTTGTCCCCCTTCCTTAGTCTGAAAATGATTAGGTGCCAGATGTGCCAGGGTACATACACACTTATCTTTAACCTCTTTTTCTCATGTCTCTTTTTTGAAAAAGTGGTGGTTCAAAAACATAGGCAAAAGGAGGCTTTATAGTGTAACTTAGCTCTATCATTTCCAGAGGCAGAGAGGTTGTCCTGTAAAATCGACTGCCAGAGGCCCTATTGCCTACTCTGCTTTCTTCCCAGATTCAGTAATGCTTAGAAGGTTAAAAAGATACAGATCTAGAGAGAATGAAAGGTGATTTCAAGTTCATAGAGGTTTGTAAGGCTTTATAAAGAGACTAGTGGGTGTTCTAAGCAGAGAAAACTGAACAAAAAGGTCAGAGGTAAAGCAGAAATTAATTAGCCAGGGGAAAACTGGGACTAAAAATAAGACTAGTTTGCATGAGAGCCTGTGAGGAAGAGGTATTTACTCCGTTAGTGGTAATGGGAGGAGAAATATTTCTCTCAGGATTGGGATAGAAAAACTGAAGGTGACTGGAGTGTTAAATATGATAGCAAGAGAGGCATTCTTTGAAGAAACACAATTGTCTTTGGGTGTTTTCCTGTGGCCTTAAATTATGTGGAAGATTAATACTATGCCCCTTAATTTTACTATGCTTAGTAAACTCCTGTTTCTCTATTCTGCTGATTGGGAAGGTTGAGCTATACCAATTTATTTTGCTTGTAATTAGGAATAGTTGGAAGAATATCTTTTCTGTACAATATAAGGAATTATGTGAATATTCATAACAATTTTCATCTTGTTTTGGTTTCTGTTGAAACTGTATCCCCCCAAAATTTAATTTGAATAACTTGGTCTTGTCAGAACCAGAAAACTGGAAATTGTTGTCTTTGTGGAAAAATAACCTACAAAAAGTTTGTGGCTCTAATTGAGTGTCTTATTTGATTATTTGTCCTGATAACAGCACAGTAATTGATGTGTCTCTTTCCTAAACAGCATAAATGCTTGTAATATTGCCACATTTGCCTTTCTTTATATGCATGATAATAAAATAAAAACATTCTACTCTTAAGAAAAAAAAAAGGATAGAAAATAAGCTGGGAAACAAAGTACACAGAGAAGCCAGAAGACTCATTTTCTGTTAGGGAGAGAGTAGTCTGGTGCAAATACTTTAGAAAATTGTTTGGCAATATCTACACACACCCTCTAATCTAGCTCTGGGAAAATACTCAACAGAAATGAATACATATATTCACCCAAAGACATGGATAAAAGTTTTTATTAACAGAATTAGCACAATTGTAATACCAGACACCGGGAACTGCCCCAATGTTCATAAATAGTAGAAAAAAGGTTTTTCCTTGCTTTTTTTTTTTCAGGATAGAGGACCAAACTCAGGGCTTTGTGCATGCTAGCAAAATAAGTTTTTAAATATTCACACAATGGAAGGATATGAGAAATAATCATGCTTAAATGAAATAATATTAATAAATCTCACAAATATGATGTTGGATCTCAGAAGATAAACATGAAAGTGCATGCTACATAATTCCATTTATATATGAAGTTTAGGAACAGGTAAAACCAACATGGTAGTAGAAGTCAGAATAGTGACTACTACCAAGAACAATCAAGGGTCTCAAACTACCCTACATGTAGGCCTACAGGTTAAGCTTCTTAGTTAATGGATGCTAGATCAGATGAAAACACCTTGTAACTTAGTATTGTGTCAGTATTTACACCAACATCCTAAGCTCTAATTCTCATGAGGGAACACAAAGAAAGCCAAGTGACACTGGCGCACATACAGAATTATATTACAGGAAAGGAATCCTGAGTTTAGGGAACTTGAATGTTTTGAAGAGAGACATTATCTTTATTATTCTGAATAGTAAATAAACCTGTCCCTTTTTCTTTTGTAAGAGAGACAATCTACTTTTTGAACTTGTAAACAAGGCTGCTTTTTGCTCTGAGGAAGACATATCTTCTAAGCTGTTCACAGATATCTTTGAAAAGATATTCTGAACACTGTCAGTCAGTGCCTCTGTTTACAAGATTGGCAAAAACATGGGAGACACATGGAGACCTGTCTCCCAATGTTTACTTTGGGGTGTAAGTAACTATTGACTGGAAGGTAATATATGGGGATAGTGGGTTCTAAAGGGCTGGTAATGTTTTGTGTCTTGATTGAGATGCTGGATATATGGGTGAATATATTTCAATTTGTGAAACTTCATTGAGTTATACATTTGGTAAACACTTTTCTGTATGTATATTATACTTTAATAAGCAAAGTAAGCAAAAAAAAAAAAAAAGGTCAAAAGAAAACCAAAAGAACCCAATTATTTTTCTTGAACCTCTGTGCTAGAAAATAGTCCACTTAAAGTTGTGTTTCAGATCTCTTTGGGTAGGCCAAGAATCCATGGATGAAAATGCTAATAGGATCATTTGCTGTGCCACATTCAAATGGCCAAATTCCATTTCCTAAGAATGAAAATGCTCAATTTTCTAGGCATGGACCATCAATTTTTAGTATTTACAGTACTTTGCTCATTTAGTTGTAAACAGTTCACTAATAATGGCTTGTGATGCTTCATTTTCAAAGCTCAGTTCTTCCAATGAAGTAAATAATAAAATCCACATATTACTTAGTTCTCTTATTTAGCACAGATGATGCCACCCTAAAGACTGGCTCTAGCATATACTTATTTTTTAAGATGGTCTCTATTTTAAAGTTTATGTTTGCTGTTTTCAGGCTTCCCTCTTTGAGGTACAAATATTTTACTTGATAAGAGTTAAAAACATTTTCAACTCGCATCTTTTACACATTCAGAGAAGACTACAGCATTAATAGCAACAAATCTGTATAACCCAGGGATGATGGTGCATACCTGTAATACCAGCAATTTGGGAAACTGAGGAAAGAGGATCACAAGTTCAAGACCAGCCTCAGCAACTTAGTGAGGACTTAAGCAACTTAGTGAGACCTTGTCCCAAAATAAAAAATAAAAAGGGCTGGGGATATGACTAGATAATAAAGTGCCTCTGGGTTCACTCCCTAGTAGCCCCCTTTACCTATTAAAAAAAAATCTTGTGTAGAACTGCAATGAAATCATTTGGTTTGGCTTATTTGAACAAAATATTTCTCAGTTTTGTATATAGCAAGTTGCCTGGGAGATAATAAGGGTAATTCAGTGTTGAAAATGCAATGGAGTATTTTTGTTGTTTTTTTGTTTTGTTTTCTTGACTTTTCTTTCCTTTTCTTTCTTTTTTTTTTAATTCCTTCTACCAATTCATGTCACATATTTTAATTTTAAATGGCATCCATATAGATGGCTTTTTCACCTAATTCCCAATGACAAAATTTTCTCTTTGCTATCGGAGCTACAAGAGAGGATACTTTAATTTATGTAAAAGGGATGAGTATTAAAATTTAGTTTGTTTTATCAAGATCAATCAGGATATCAAAGGAGGTAGATAAGATTTTCACATTTAGCATCAATCTCATTTAAAGTATAAGATAATAGAGAAGTGTGCTAAGCCATAAGTCAGGCCACCTGGATTCTAGAGGGCTCTCCCACAGGCATTCACTTGAACAAACTACTTAATCCCAAGAACACAGTTTTAGTCATCTTTTCAATAAAAGGTTTGAAACACAATTTCTTCTAAATCTGAACTTTTACTTACCCTTAAATATAAGTTTTTTGGGGGCTGGGGATGTGGCTCAGTGGTAGAGCACTTGCCTAGCATGTGTGAGGCACTGGGTTCAATTCTCAATACCACATACAAATAAATAAAAATAAAGGTCCATTCACAACTAAAAAAAGTTTTAAATATAAGTTTTTTTTACATGTTTCCATTGCCTCCTCTGGCTTTCTTTCTCTACATTGTTCCCAATTGGCGTTGCCACAGCCAGAGCTTCTGCCATCACCTCTGAGATAAGGACTCTTAAATTGGAATCTGACCCCTACTCCAGATGGTCCCTGACATGTCCATTTAAACAGTATTTCCAGAATCTCTCCCTTTCTTTCCATATCTACTTTTACCTTAATATCTTTTATCTACAATACTGGAAATCTCCAGACTGCCCTTCCTGAATTTTCTGTCTCTTTTCCCATCATTAGCACTATTATCCAAGTGATCAGGTATCTTCTGTTCAAATGTCTTAACAAGGCAGCAATGTCGAAAATGTCTTTATCAAGGCAGCAATGTAGGCAGCTACAACCAAGCCCTGCCTAACATTCTCACCAGAGTACATTCACACATACTGTTCTGCCTCTGTGCCTTTGCTCATGACATTCCTTCACCCTGAATTCTCTTGCCCTCTTCCTTACCTATGGAAATCCTACCATTCCTTCTAAATTCTACTTGAAGTCCATCTCCTCTAAATAACCTTCTCCAAAACCACCTACCTCTTGTAGTATATGCTTTGTAGCATTTGTTCCATGTAAATTTATAGCAAAGTTCAATTCTTTACATATACTAGTAGTTTATATTTTTGTCATTTCAATTTCAAGTACTTTCAGGACCAAGATGCTGTTTTAGTCACCTTCTTAAGACTCGATTCCTATCTTCAGACCACCAACAGTCTCCCACAGGGGACAGGCATAACTGATGTGAGTGAGAAATGCTAAAATAAGCACTCGCATAGAATGCAGTAGGACCAGACATAAAAGAGACATTTCCTCCACCTGAGGATTAGGGGTGTCAAGGTGACTTAAGTTCCATTATAGACACCAAACTAGACTATAAGCTTCTTCTGAGTAGGTAGGGAGCTATCATTTTATTTAAGTACCCCTCGGGTGCAGTATTGTGACCAGCACAAAACATTTACTCTCAAATTAAGTGTATAACTAAAAGTTGCCCAAGTCTCTTAGCTCTAAAAGTGCAAAAGAGATATATTAGTCTTTTATATCCCACTTATTATATGGTCAATAAACATTTTATATTCCACTTATCATATAGTCAATAATCATTAATTGGCTAATGAAAACCTAATAAAAAAATTAAGAACATACTTTTAGCCTTGAGGATTTAGGTAAATGTTAATTGACATACTTTCCCAAATAATTCCTAAAAAAGAAGAACTAGAACAGAGATTTCTATCAAATCCTTGCAAATGTTAGTTCTACCTCTCAGAAAGGAGGCTATGTGGATAAACGAGTTATTTTGCAATCACAGACCCAAATTAAGCCAAGCTGCCACATTTACTCTTAGATCTCTAAATTAAACTATAAGTTAAAGGAAAACAACAGGCTTTAGTAGAGCTTTTAGTAATAGGCTTTAATAGAATGTTTTCTTTGGTATAAGGAGGCTGATTCATAGCGGGATAGAGAGCGGGAGCATGGGAGGAATAGAGGACTCGAAATAGGGCAGAAGGGTGAGAGAGGAAGGAAGGAAGCATGGGGTTAGAAATGGTGGTGGAATCGTAATGATCATTATTATCCAAAGTACATGTATGAAGACGCAAATTGGTGTGAATATACTTTGTATACAACCAGAGATACGAAAAATTGTGCTCTGTATGTGTAATATGAATTGCAATGCATTCCACTGTCATATATAAATTTAAAAAAACTTTAAAAAAATAAATAGGTTTTAATAATAGCTGTCATTGATTGAGGTGTTCTGTTATGCTAGCCACTGTGCTAAATGTACCGGATGTGCATTATTCTCTTAATTCCCACACAACTCTATGGGGTATTCCTCTCCCTATTTTGCAGATAAGGAAAAAGACTCAGTTGAGATTATGTTACTTGTTACTAAACAGTCATTTAGGCAAACACTTGCAAAGTCCAAATTCAAACCCAAATCTCTCTGATTCCAGAGTCTGATAATTACATATGGACAGATATGTTATCTTTTGTTTTACAATAGAAAATTATTAATCAAAATAATATTTGGCTTATATTTTCCCCATCTATATACAATTTTTCTTAGCATATAAAACACTTACTAATTTTGATATTCATTAATGAATCTTACAACACAGGATGAATGCAGAATCAAAGAAATATGTAATCATTTATGTTTTTCATTTAAATATTATAACATAATTAACTTCTTTCACGATCTGGATACCACTCACAAATGAATGTAAAATACGATGTCATTTATGACACATGTTCTGTTGATTAAAATCATCTTGCAAAAGAAACCATCAAAACTGGAGCATATTTTGAAGTGTTCAGTTGAGCCTTCTACTTTAAAACCAGATGAACCAGCAACATTTAGAAGACAATGCACTTTATCCAGGAAGAGCAAACAGCAAAGAGGTCTTCTTGGGTGGGGGAGAGATTATGTCACTGTCTAGAAATCTTTGATAAACTTGGCTCCTCAGCAATGGCAGGCTAGAGGAAGCATGCACTGCCAAGCAGCACATGTGAGGTCCCGGAAATGTGATGGAAACAGAAGGATAAAATGGGAAAAGCTCAAAGAGACAGAAAAATAGTCATAAAGAAATTTTCAATGTTAGTCTCATATACCCAAAAGAAAATTGGTGTGAGACCTAACAGACAATGTTCCAGTTTGTCTTCTAATTTAATTTTGGGAATTTGGGTGGTAATTGCAATCTCCCTGTGTTTGGAATTTATTAATTATGATGGGACGAAAGTGAACTAGAGGGTCTTAAGTTTCTTCATTAATATTTTAGAGCTTTGATTATAGCATGGTAGGGAGGCTGCAAATATACTGGGGCTTTTCTGAACATTATGTTTACTGGGACCTTACCAGAAAATATCCACCAAATCAGTAACAAAGGATGCTCTCTTATTGCCACCATTACTTAACTATACTGGATATTATACAATACAATTAAGAAGTATAAAAACCTATTTAGCGGTATAAAAATTTAGGGAAGGAAATAAAACATTTACACTTTGTGGCTGATTTGGAAAATCTAAGATATTCAATTGAAAAGGTACTACATGAAAATTTAGTAAGGGGGTAGCAGGATATAGAATTACTACATAGATATCAGACATGCAAACACAGTGAGTTAGAAGCTAAAACAGGGGAAGACTATATAGAATAGCAACAGTAAAGATGAAATATCTAAGAAAACAACTTAGAAATGTATCAGATTTATGAATAAAGTTTTAAGTATTCCTCAAACACTCAGACTTGTACAAAGGGAAAGTTCTTAGATAGGAAGACTCAACTTCAAAACTGAACCATGTCAGTTTCTCCTAATCTAATTTACAAATTTATTGTAATTATAATAAGCTAAAAATAAGGAGGGAGAAAAATTAGACAAGTAAAATTTAAAGTACATATCAAAAAAAAGAATTTCAAGAAAACCAACACAAATGAATAAGAAGAATGTGAGACTATTTCTGGCACTTATTAAAGTAATATAAAGTTATAATAATTAAAAGCATTCTCCTGACATAAGAACAGACACATGAATCAATGGAACAGAATAGGGAGTCTAGACATAGAACCCAAGGCATATAGAAATTGTGTATGATAAACATGTTATCTCAAGTCAGTGAGGAAATGATGGACAACTCCAAAAATGTCTTGAAAAAACTGGAGAGGCATTTAAAAAAGTAATTGTATTCATGCCTTATGCCTTACACCAGAAAAACTCAAATGAGCAAGGCTTTAAATTAAACATGAAATAATAAAAATACTAGAAGAAAACAAGGGAAGCTATCTCCTTATTATCTTAGCATGGGGAAGCCTTTCTATTTAAAATCTGGAAAGAAAAAGTTTCATAAATAAAATGATGTGAAAAAAATTTTAAATCTACAAAGCAAAAAAATCCATTAAAAAGATAAAAATGACAAACTGGAGGAAAATATAGTCATATTATAGACAAGGGGCTAATCTCTCTACTACAGAGCACTTTAATCACTTTAATACATAAATTCATATTAAGCAAATTCTTAAAATGGTGAGAAAGGATGAATACCAAAGGGATGCAGATTAATGATTTAGGGACTTCACAAGGAAAGGTGCTACCTTCAGATTAAATATGCACATTTGACCTAAGACATAGGATATGTACATCCTGTCAAATAAATTCTCATTTTCCATATTAACAAAGAAAACCAGCAACCACAAAGAGGACCAAATGAGTAAGACAAACCTTTGATCTCACAGGACAGACATCAGTGATGGGCAAGTCACTTTAGGATTACTGAGTTCTAAAAGGATATTCTATTTATGAAGCCTGGTTATTTCTGTCTTGTTTGACATTGTGTAGAAAGTAAAACTGTAGCTGCTGTAGGTTGATGCCTAGCTGCTAGAGTCATTTCTGCAGGGGTATGCACGGGTTTGAACACATTAGCTCAACTGTTATGAATACAGCAAACCTGCCCTTACTTTCGCCAAGCACGCCATGTAGTCATGGCGTCTGCACTTTTATTAGGCGTTTTTATAAATACATGGCTAATTTCTCCCATATGCTATTATTTCATCTGAAATGTTTTCATACTCTTAACAGCAATACATTTGATGAATAAATCTGGTCTTATTGAAATATGGCTTATCCCCTGAACTAGAACTTTATTTGATCATTCAAAGAATAAGACTATTTCACTTCTCCTAACATAGATGAATCTTTACCTCTTACAGGAAAAAAACAAAACTTTTTTTTTCCTGCAAACCCTTCCACTGTTTAACTTCAAATGGAAACAACAAAATATCAAAAGTTTCAAAGAAGTCTTACAGGAAAGCCCAAAGGCATTATGTCTTGAACCTTTTTTTTTTTTCCCCTCCATACCAGGGTCTTATTATAAATGCTGGCCATGATTCTTCTGCCTCAGCTTCCTGAGTAGCTGGGATCACAGGCACATCTCAACGTGCCCAACTTTGAATCTTTTTGAGTAAATGGTTTTCATCTTAAGCCTATTTCCTGAGCACCTGAGTACATACTTCAATACATTTTGTTAGTAAAAGGTTTCCTTTTGAAGGTCAATCTCACTTAAAGCGGCTGATAATTTTGGAACAGTCCAAGAACATACTGTGTTGTAAGACTGCTATTTCCATGGAAATTTGGATAAGGGTCATCTGGCATATATTACAGTTTCCCAAGTTATGCCTGAATTAGATATTAATTCAACTTATAATGGACTTAATTAAAAACGTTTTTCATGACTTGTCATTCATAAGCTTTTGAGAGGGGCAGGGTGGCTCTACTTTAGCATGCCTTGCTCTAAGGTTGCAAAGAAGATCTCTTTGGACCATCTGAATGGCACCTGCACTCTAGCTAGCCAAAGGAGTAAGGAGAAGAAGAAGGAAAACCCCCCACAAATAAAGACTTTCAAATTAAAAGTGAAGACTTTGACAAGAAAAATTAAATGGTACAAAACCTCTATGCCTGAATGAAAACAGAGATTTATCCCCTCAGCCTAAAGATCTTCCTAAAATTGCTAAAGTAAAATAAAGTCCTACATGGATCACATGTCAAAGGTGAAAGGGGTCTTATTTTAAAGCTTAAGCCAGTAAACTAGGAAAAGTAGTCAAGGTCCTACTGTTAGGCAAAAGAAACCCTTGTCTAGCCGCAAGTTTCTGACTCTTAAGTTGCTATTTTCCTCATCCTCTCTGTGGGAGGGTTGCTCATCTCACCACAGAACTGCTCATCTAAATGGCACCCTTTGTATTAGAAGCCTCCTTTTAGAAGTTTTAACTTGTCCTAAGTATGATGAGGCAAGGGATGTGTTCTGAGGACCAATAAAAATGGGAAAACTAGATGGAGGATGGAGAGAGTACAGATGTCTTTAAGTGTGGTCAGGAGGTCTGAAGAGACCTTTCCAAGTTGTTAGGAAAAGGAACATCTTTAGAATGGAGAAGAAGAGAGAGTTTTCCAAGTGAAAAAAGTCTGAAGTGCTACTTTTTGGGAAAAGCCAATTTTCTTATTAGATTCTCTGCTTGCCACGAGAATGTATTCATGTATTCCTCATTCTCTTCTTCGGTGTTTGTGACCTAAAATTAGTTTCTAAAAATGCAACACTAAGATCATGGTAGCTCCCTCTCTCCCAAGCCACTGACCCTATGGGCATTTGCAATCCTACTCTCACCTCCAATATGGTAACCCCATATCCTTCTCCAACACCTACCAGGTCACATGGGGAGTAACACCTCTAACTTTGCTCTGAGAAGAAATTCCCACCCCTGATGACAGAGTTCTAAGTCTCTCAACCACTTGATTCACCATTCCTTCTGGGGATGACCAGTTAATTTTTAACTGGTGAGTGTATGTACAACTTTTTGTCATAAATACTTTAAATTCAGGGATTGTTTTTAAATAACAATTTCTCATAAGAAAATAATTTTTAAAATAAAGAAATGAATAAATTCACATGTAAATGCATGACATTTCAGAAACATTTATCAGTTTCTTTTCTATTCTGCCATAAAAACACCATGTTTGGCTATTTAGAGTTTGTCTGTCATACCACCTGCTTAGGTCTCCATGGGTGGTAAAGTAAAAATCATATTAAATTTTAGTTCAGCTGTGATAATGCTGTGCCCTTTATAACCTTGGTGGCTTTGACAACCCCCTGGAGGGTTTTAGTCATTATGAGCTCAGTGTTTCTAACAAGGACATATGGCGCAGAATCAGACACTCTAGCTCATATTGGATACTAACAATCCTATTTCACGGGTAGAGAATGGGAGGAGCAATGGGGTGGTGGGTATTTTTTCCTCCTTGACCTTTTGAGGAAGCATTTCTTTATATCTTCAGATTCCTTCTGACTAAAATGTACATGGGTGGTGGGGGGAGACTCTGGGTTGATGACTTCATCAGTTCCATTTCTGTTTTTAAACAGGATAGGTTTATTTGAAGCTGGCTGAAAGAACAAGACAGAGGCCATTCTTGTTCTCTTTATAAGCAGCAAAATATCACAGTGTGGCATCTTTTCTTTCAAGCAGGATCCCTTTGAGACATTCCTGGAAAAGCAGCACAGCCCATGAACATCAGGAAGGCATGCTGACCTCAGGCAATCTGGCAAAATACTGTGGACAGCAGTGAGGTAAAAAACCTTATTAGCAGTCAAGACTCTCCAGTCAAACAGCTTTGATCCACACTATAGATTCCCTCTGAGTAGGTAGGATGGCTGCATATTACGTATAGGTCTAGGCATTATAGGTGAATTTATGATTTATATAGGGAAATAAATTTACAAGAAACATTTAGAAGACCAGAGTTAGGATTTCTTGCCCATAAAAATGATGTCATATGAATCCCTAAATATCTACACAGCAGATAGCACAACAAGCCACAAATGAAATAGGTCAGATAGTACCAGGTGCTGGCCAGTTTTAGCCTTTAGACTTAAAAGCACTCAAAATATTTTGCCAAAATAAATTAATAAATTTTATGTGCAATCACAACAATTTCACATTATAGAAAACACTGAAGGATTCTTGGGTCTATTTATTCATTAATTTTCTGGAAAATCATGCATTAATTTGGTAGAGGTTATTGTTTCTTTTTGTTGTTGTTTGTTTGTTTTTTTACTTTGGTACCAGGGATTGAACCCAAAGGCGCTTAACCGCTGAGCCACATCCCCAGCCCTTTTATTTTTTATTTTGAGACAGGGCCTCACTAGGTTGTTTACAGCCTCACTAGGTTGCTGAGACTGGCTTCAACCCTGTGAGCTTCCTGCCTCAGCCTCCTGAGCCACTGGGATTACAGGTGTGTATCACCATGCCCAGCTGGTAGGTTTAATTAAAAAAACTAAAATGTCCTTAAAAACTTGTGAAGCACAAGCCTAAGCAAAATGAAATGCCAGTTAAACTAATCAAAGCAATATTTCCAAACATACTAAGGTTTAATTTTGCTATTCTGGGTAATACTGATGGCTAGAAATGTGATCCATAATAATTTTACATACAGAAAAAATATAGATAATAAGAATTAAAAGTCTTGCTTAGTTTACTTCTTGTTTGGTTCTTCATCAATAGAGATCTCTATCTTTATTTATTATTATTTAATAGTATTTATTATTTAATAGTCTTTTATTTATTCATCCTCCCACATATACTTACTGAGTGCCTACTCTGCTCCAGGCCCTATATATTAGGGGTTGAGATGCAGTTGTGAGAAAAAATTAAAATAGAAAAGTCTCTTCTCTCATGGAGTTTATATTCTCATGGAGAGAAATAAAGAATAAGCAAATAAACATGAAATATATAATGTGTCAAAATTGTAACAAGGGCTGTGAAGAAGCATGAAACCAGGTAAAAAAGTGAGAGAATGATGTGGAGGGGAGGGGTCTAGGTGATGCTTTTGAAAAAGTGACCAAGGACAGCCTCTGTGATACGGACACATTTGGGCTGAGCATGTAAGAGAGTAAGTCTGGACATACCTTGAAACCAGCCTTCCAGGCTAGGGAAGCAGGATTTTCCAAAACCTGGAGGCAGAAGCATGCTTGACTTGTTAGAAAAACAGGAAAGTATTTAGAGACAACTGAGTAGCAAGACAAAGTGTAGCAGGGAATGGGGTCACACAGGTTCCAGGGGTCCATCCATGCATGTCCAGAAAGCCAGAGGATGGTGAGAAGAGAGGGAAGAGAGGAGGAGAAGGAGGCAATATTTAAGAAGATAATGGCTGAAGCTTTCTAAAAACTGGCAAAAGCTACAGGTTCAAGTAGATCTCTGCACCTAAAGCAAGAAAGAGAAAATCACACCCTTCAGAAAAAATTCTGAAAATCCAAGTTAAAGAGAAAATACTAAAGGAAACCTGTTGGGGGGCTGACCAACTTCAAAGGGGCAAATATTAGACTGACAGCTGATTTCTCAAAAGAATTAAGAGAAATCAGAAGAAAATGAAGTATCTTCAAAGTGCTGAAAAAAATATAGGTGTGAACCTAAAATTCTTTTCTGATGGAATTACTTTTCAATGATGGATGGAGAAAAGATGTTTTTTTTTTGTGTGTAGAGAATTTTTCATCAACTGCTTACTCTAAAGAGACTACTAAAGAATATATTCAGCTCCCAGATGCAGGAAGGAAAATAGAAAAATGAAAAGGTAAATGTGGATGAATTTAAATGAATTTTAACAGAATATAGCAAAGGTTATAATAATATGTTAGTAGATTTTAAGTATACATAAGATTCAAATATGTAACAATAGCTTAAAAGCTCAATTTATATCAGACAAAGGGGACTGTAAGGAAAAAGATCATTACTAAAAATAGGTATATTTCAAAATTTATCAAAGTCTAAGGTCTACAGTATCAAATAATAATTCTACATGTTATTTACCTAATAATGTCACTTACAATTACATATTAAACAGTATTGACAAAACAATATAGTGAAAAAATCATAGTAAGAAATGTGAACATACCTTTCTCAGGTACATCAAACCAAATACTTTGTAAAGATAACATAGAATTTGGACAATAAAATTTACACATTTGGCCTAATAGTCACACATAACAGTACTATCCCAAAACTGCATAATGTATACATTGCTTTCAAATATGCATGGATCATTATGTTTTTAAAAAATCAACTATATATAAAAGTAAATTGCCACAAATTCCAAAAATTTGAGTTCTTACAAAATTAATTATTTGACTGCAAAGGAACTAGAGATCAGTGACAAAAATATAACTAGAAAACTTATAATTCTTGTAAATTAAGAAATATACTTTTCAGTAATAACTTCTGGGTCAAATAAAAAAGTCACAATGGAAATTGGAACAGATTTTCAACTAAGTACTAATAAAAATTAATGAGATATCTTAAACTCATCATAAGAGGAAAATGTATGGCATATATATATGTTTTTCTTTTCTAATATATATTAGAATATATATAATAATTTTCTAATATATATCTTTTCTAATATATAAATAAATATATATATTCCTAATATATATATTAGAAAATAAAAACAGGTAAAAGGTGTTGAATAGATAAAGAAAATGTGGTATATACAAAATGAAATATTATTCAGCCAGGAAGAATGAAATTCTGTCATTTGCATCCATTTGGATGGAATTGGAGGACAATATATTAAGTGAAATAAGCCAAACACAGAAAGGTAAATACTGAATTTTCTGTCCTATATGTGGAAACTAAAAATTTAGTCCACCTGAATGTAGAATGGTGAGTACCAGAGGTTGGGAAGGTGAGAAGAGGGTGGGAAAAGGGAGAATGTATCATGTATACCAAAACAGAGAGAAGGAGTAAGTTCTGGTATTCTGCAGCATAGAAGGATAACCATAAATCATAATATCCTATTATATATAATTTATGAAGGCTAAGAAGAAAGGAGCTGGAAACTCTAAATATAAAGAAATGGTAAGGAGAGAGAATGTTCATTTCCCTGATTTGACTAATTATTTAGCCTGCTGTATACATGTGTTGAAATATCACAATGAACCCCATTAATATCTACAATAAATGTTAATAAAAATATGATAAAATAAAGCATTGCGTTAAACAAAAAGTTAAAAAGAGAACTTAAACAAGTGAAGAAAAAACCAACCACAAGTAAAATATAAAATACACATGTAATAGAGTAAAGTAATAAAGATAAAAATTGGCTTTTCAAAATGATAAGTTTATATAAGGAAGAGCTGGGCTCAGCGGTACACACCTGTAATCCCAGTTACTTGAGACACCGAGAAAAGAGGGCAGCCTCAGCAATTTAGCGAGTCCCTAAGCAACATAGTGACATCTATCTTCAAAAACTAAAAGGGCTAGGGAAAAAAAAAAAAAAAGGCTAAGAATGTAGCTCAGTACCACCAGAAAAAGAAAAAGGAAGAAATACAGAAAATAAGATTAAATAACCCATATCAGGAATAAAAGAGGGAACATCACTATAGCTCATAGACATTAAAACAATAAGAAATAATTATTATGAACAGGGGCTGGGGTTGTGGCTCAGCGATAGAGCGCTCACCTAGCATGTGTGGGGGCCCTGGGTTCGATCCTCAGCACCACATGTAAATCAATAAAATAAAGGTATTGTGTCCAACTACAACTAAGATTAGTATTAAAAATAGAAAAGAAAATATTATGAACAACTTTATGTTAATAAGTTGTACATTTGAAAAAATCAAGCTGTATGTTTAATATTATGCACATTACTGGATTATACTTCTACAAAAAAATTCAAGAAAGCATACATTTTATAAAAACTGACAGCACAGGAAATAAAATGTGAACAGTCCCCTATCTGTTTGAAAATTGAATCAATAATTTAAAAGTTTCCACAAAGAAAATTCTAGGTGCAGTAGTTAATTCAAACCAAATTTTTAAAGGGAAAAAAATCACACCTATCTCACACTAATTTTTCCACAGAATGGAAAAGAGAATAGGACACCCCACCAGCTCATTGTATAAGGCCAGCATAACCTTGGTACCAAAGCAGGACAAGGACATCAGCAAAAAGAAAAATCACAGCCCAATCTCACTTATATACATAGACATGTAATGTTAGATGAATACAGAAATATGCAAAAAAGAGAGCTAATACATAATGATTAAATTGGGTTGTTTAATTTAACATTCAAAACTTCAACCAGTAATGCAACTAATAGGTAGTGACAGGAAGTAAAGCATTGCCTGGGGGTTGGTGTAGAGGGGGTGGGAGGGAAGGGACTGGAGAGCTGAGCAAATCTTTGGAGGGCAGTGATAAACAGGCTATTATTTTGATTGCAATGAGGGTTAAGGTCTGTGCATATACCAAAAGCTATCAAACTGTATACTTAAAATATGTGCAATTTATTGTATGACTTTATGCTTAAAGTTGTTTTAAGAATCAGTGTGATTTATTGCATTAAAAATAAAGAATCACCTCAACAGATTCAGGAAAAAAAAATTTGATAAAAATCAACTTCCATCCACTATTAAAAAAAAAAAAAAAGAACTCTTAGCTAAATGTGAAGATGGTTTCCTGAAACTGACAAATAATGTATATATTTTTAAGCCTGACAGCAAAATTTCATAAATAAAAGTGAAAAGGTGTATGCTTTCCCTTTGAGACTGGGAAGAAGACAAGCCTTTCCTGCACCCATTTCACTTCCTGCTCCTTTATGATTAGGGTGATTTAGGTGACACTGACCACAACCTCAGGTGTAGGTCTGAACTAAGCCAGTTCTTCTTGTCTAGTGATTGATTCAGGGAAAAGCAGGGATAAGCCAGTCAATGCATTACAGCCTCCCTGGTCACAGTGAGTGTGTCAGAGGCAGCACAAGACATAAAAACCCATCCAATCAAAGGTCCAGCCAAGAGATTTTAATCTAGAAGAACAGAAACTCTCCACTGTTACATAGAGTGAGTGTAGTAAGGATGTCATTTCATGAACTGTTGCAGTCATTTCCAATACAAAAGGGGAACCACAGAGGAGGAGGAGAAATAAAAAGAAAGCCTAATGAGGAATTATTCAGTGATTGTTAAAAAAAAAAAAATCCCTTTATATTTTGAGACAGAATAAGTTTTTGCTTCCCAAAGTCACATAATTAACATAGTTGTAATTAGTACAAAGCAGGGAATAGAGTAAGATACAGAAGTCAAAAGACTATATGGTCTAAAAGAAAAGGTAAATAGTTCAAAGTCATGGTGGAAAGCAAAAAAGAAAAAAAAAAAAACAAACAACCCCTATAATTTCCTGAAAGGACTGCTGTTTTTAAATGAAATAATGTACATAAATCACTTCCTACAACTGGAAGCACCCCAAGCTCTCAGCACTAACTGCAGATAGCAACAGCTAATGGAGCAGCAGCAGGCTGTGATGGAGTGCTGGGGAGACAGGAAACAGACTCCTACATCAAAAGCATTCTCTTATCATTTAAAATGATGCAGCTCTCTGGAGTGAAATAGTCTTACACTTTAGATGCCAATGAGCGATAACAGCTCCCATTGAAAACCTGCGTTTGCAACTTTACATACATTTGTTTCTTCTTAAGGTATTATTTCCAACTGACAAACTCTGAAAGCAAATTCGGAAAGGTGAACTGATTTAGCTGAAGTTTTAGCTCATTAAATGGGGATGCCTGCTTTTATCATAGGTTGGGAGCTAAACCCATGTGCATTCTCTGCCTCTAAACCAGAGAAGAGATTCAAAGATGCACACGAACCGTATCAATTTAGATAATTTATGTAATAGAAAGACGCTGAATTTCTTGGATGCGTTCTATATCTTAGCATTTTTTTTTGCACATTTTAGACCCATTTCATAATGGCAAAGAGTGGAAGCACATGAAAGCACATGACTAATGCACAGATTAAACAACAAAAATATTTTGATAGAAACAACCTTGCCTGATGTCAGTTATCTGGAAAATAGTTTATTAGCACAAATAACACTAAACCAGGTTCTTTTCTTTCTTTCTTTCTTTCTTTCTTTCTTAAAGATACTGGGGGTTAAACCCAGAGGCTTGCATATGCTAGGCAATTGCTCTACTACTGTTACATCCCCAGCCCTTTATATTTTCTATTTTGATACAGGATCTCATTAAGTAGCTCAGGTTGGCCTTGAACTTAGGATCTTCCTGCCTCAGCCTCCTGAGTAGCTGGGAATGCAGGTATACACCATCTCACCAGATTAAACTGGTTTCTTAAAGCAAAGTTTGGGAGACTTTTAACAATTAGATCCAGGAAACCATGAACTTTAAAAAGAACAAATAATCATACTGTCTTTGGAGCTGTTATAAAATATGGAGGCAATTGGATAAACACTGCATGAAAGAAGACACAATTGTTTATTTTTTTCCCACAGAATAAAAGATGGGACTAGCAAAATAAAGTTACTTAAATGACTCTTCTGGAGTGCTGCTATCTTGAATGTTTATTTTAAAATACAAAATAAGAGCTCCCCAAATCATATGCATTTTACCAAAGTCATGACAAAATAAATGATATGAATAATTATGTAACAATTCATATTTAATTATTCTTCCTAATATTCTCCGAAATTGCTTATAGAACTCTATAATTAGTTATTATATAGCATATTATTTTTTAAAGAGAATAACAACTTAGATTGGACCATAAAATATACATGAAAGGGTGCTATTCAATTTTGTAACTATGGTATGAAAATTCATCTCCCTATTCCAATTTTTGGCTATCTAATGTCAGTGCTACATGATGCCATGTCCCACAGAAGCAGGAGCTGTCACAGTAGAGAAATAATGTTAGTAAAATTAGTAAAATTAGCCTCTTGCCTGGAACTCTAACCCAGTTGGGCCAATCTGTAATGGCCTACCTGGCTCGGTGCCCTTGCTTCTCTGTCTGAGCAGAATCTATTAAATTAACTCTGACTTTCAGCTATGCATATGACTCTCAACTTCAGCCCTCAGCAGGGAAGATAACATAAGAAATCCCTTGTAAAGATCTTCCTGCCCCTGCCCTGAATTAATGGTCATCTGAGTTAGCTCTGATTTTATCCCAGTCCACTATGACAGGTTTCCTTGCCTTATACTTAACTTCCACTGACTGGGTTTTTAACTATGAAGTCTCTATTGCCTTGTTAGGGGCCCCTAATACTTCATGGGAGACTCCCACAATATTGACTACTCGATGCCTGTTGAAATGGACTAGATAGATCTTTCTTCCCTTCCTTCCTTCTTTCTTTTCTTCCTTTCTTCCTTCTTTTTTTTTTTTTTTAATTACTTTGGTATTTGGACCACTTCCCAAACAATTTAGAACTTTAACTCAGGGTTAAATTCCACCAGCTCTACACCACTGCCATACCATCTCTGTTGTTAACCTATTTGCAAATTAAGAATCTCCTTTTCAGATTAATGGGAAGAAGTACAGCATACTGGTTGAGAGTGATTTTTACAATCAGTTTCCCTGTCTGAGAGCTAGCTTAGCTATATAAGAACTCAAATAAGTTTCTCATATACCTTGATTTCTTCATCTCCAAAATGAGGACAAAGACATTCACTGCTCACATGTGAATAATACGTAGATAAAACATACTACTATATCTAACAGATAATGAGAACTCAATAAATGTTAGCTGTTGCTACTTTTATGGTTCCCAATTATCCATCTATAGAATTATAGGTTACATTACTATCATTAGACCTATGCACAATGCTGAAGATCACCTGATCCCATATGTCTATTCTTTTCTGATCTGCTTTTATCCTTGGATGTCAATTCTTTTTTCCTAATGAATTTACAGTAAATGTGATCGCTTTCCCAAACAAAGAAAGTAATAAGAGGATTGAAAATTCTTTGCTTGCAGCTATTTTCTTTTCCTTTTAAACAGAAAGAGGACTATCATTCATTCAGCCTGAACCTGTTCATACTTCTCTCTATTTATGAGATGTTACTTTTATAACTACTCTGTCATCATGGCTTATCTGGAAGAACAGCTGGGGTTTAGCTTTCAGAGCGGATGATTTGAAAGTTATGCAAAATCAAGCCAAAATAGAGAAGGAGCTTTGAGAACTGGCCTGGTCCACTCCTACAAGGTCACTTAGATCTTCGACTCTGGATTTTTTATTTTATTTTTTAAGTGCCCCTTGGGAATTGAACCCAGGAGCACTTAACCACTGAGCCACATCCCCAGCCCTTTTTAATATTTTATTTAGAGACAGGTTCTCACTGAGTTGCTTAGGGCCTCGATAAATTGCTGAGGCTGGCTTTGAACTCACAGTCCTCCTGTCTCAGCCTCCCGAGTTGCTGGGATTACAGGCATGCACCACCGTGCCTGGCTTGACTCTGGATTGTTAAGCTGTGACCCAAGAAGTAGAATCTAAAGAAAGACATGTATGGACCTTTGCATCTCATGGCATAGTACAAAATACTTAATGAAATAGTTATAAAATAAATTCATTAAATAAGAATAAATAATGATAATAGCATTCATTTACATGATTCTGTTCTTATACAATATTTGTACCACTATTCATACATGTAACAATACCTTGGATTGATAAAGCCTTATAATATCACTACTTATTTCTGATATTTTAAGGCTTTATTAACAAAGAGAATTTCATGTGTGACACTTTCAGAATCAACAGGGCCAGAACTAGTGTGCATTTCCTGAGTGGAAAAAAAGGAGAAATAGAGAAAGTGATTTACTCCAAATTCAGTTGAGCAAGAATCTGGTTCCTAAACACCTAATACTTAGCTAAACTGCCTTTGGAAAAACAAACACTTGTTATTCATTCTTGAGAAAAGATACTTTAAACACACAGTTATTAAGGCTAGTTTTGAAACTGTGAACATCCTAACACTAATGGTCCAATTTGGAACACTGAAGCAGTCTACTTCCAAATTCAACTCACATTTTTATTTGCAGATGGATCTTTAGAATATATTCACCTTCAAACAAACAACAAATTCTCACCCAATTCCACAGATTTGGGCAGTTTTTCATTATACCAGCCCAATGCATCGACAAAAATTCTAAATCAGGTTAGGAAAAGTCATCATGTTTCTTTAAGCTTTAAAAGGGATGGGCCTACTAAGAGTTAGGTGGGGTTCTGGGAATGTGATATGATTTTCAATAACATTTCTCAAACTCAAATTTAGAAGTAATTTTGATCCTGTGCTCTCACAATTCCTGGTAAGTGTTGATTCACTGTAAGGGAGTGGCAGGTGAGGGCTTGAAGGAGGGCAGCAGCCCCTGCCAGATCTAACCCTGGTGCAGGAACACCAAATCATAAAAGACCCTGTGTTCCATTCCCAGGGCCGACCTCTGTCACTTCTTCCAGTATTTGCTTCTCCTCTCTTTGGTTTCACTCAGGGATTGATTACTCAAACTCATCTTGTGACCCACAGCCTATCAATTACCCTGCTGTTACTTCGCAGGAGTAAATCACAGAGAGTACCTTCGCAGCTGTTTAAAATTAACACTTCTTTCTTATCAGAAATGGCTCAACTCTTTTCCTGACATCAACACATTATGGAAAGTTCTGTACTGTAAATTCTTTGTCCTTCCTGACTCTGCCCTTTCAGGCCTGCATAAGGTCAGTGATAACAACAGATTTTCTGTCTGAGGAAACTGTGACTTCACAGTACACACAAAAATTCCCAGTACTCAACATGTTTGAAAGATGAGTCCAGGAGAATGAGTGTTTACCACTTAGGTGTATGTGTGTGTGTGTGTGTGTATGTGTGTGTGTGTATGTTTAATCTTAAATGTGGGGATGGCTACCACGTTACAAAGCATTCAGTCCATCCTGTGAATTTATAGTAACACGATGAGGACTTGGGCCACACAGGTGTTACTCCAGGATCTCTGTAGAAAAGACAAACAATTAAGCCCAGGATGTTTACACAAGACTTCATTTTCTCACAAACTTGTCCCCGTTTTCTCTAAATATTTAACTTAAAGTAGGTACCAAAGTAGCAACTCCATGACAGTATTAGTTAGATGTTGCAGGAGATCTGAATTGACACTGGATTAGCCCACCACCCCTGATTTTCTGCAATGAGTTCTTAATCCTATGTTAGCAGCTTATATTACTTGGCACCTTTTCAAATGTCTCCCCTCATTCCCTCCCTGTCGTTGTATACTTGGCAAGTGAAAGTGTATTTTATTATTTGTGTAAGAAAGAAGTAAGTAGGAAAAAATCTTTAAGGCATTCCAGAGCTAACAATGACTACCACCAATTGGGAGTAATTTTGTCAATCAAGGAGCCGGGCATGGTGATGCACCTCTGTAATCCCAGGGATTTGGGAGGCTGAGGCAGGAGGATCACAAGTTCAAAGTCAGCCAGAGCAACTTGGTGAGACCCTGTCTCAAAATTTTAAAAAATAAAAAATAAAAAAGTTTTGTTGGGATGGGGTTGTGGCTCAAGGGTAGAATGCTCACATAGCACGTGCAAGACCCTGGGTTCGATCCTCAGCACCACATAAAAATAAATAAAGTAAAGGTATTGGGTCCATCCACAACTAAAATAAATAAACAAATAAAATAAAATAAATAAATAAATATTTTTAAAAGTTTTGTCAATTCTCTCATTAGTATGAATAATATATTATCCACTGATTTCCTTTACGATCTATCAAAGATCACAAGCAAGTTAACTTTTAAAGAAAAAGATAAAGTTTTAAAATAATACCCCCAAAGTTAATATCATACCACTAGACCACAAACAAGCAATAGACTAGAACCTCATTGTGACAATAATGTCCTTGAAACCTAAAAATATCATATAAATAATTTTTCTTTACATAACAAAACTATAAAGAAGATGATGCTGATCCTGTCATTCCTTGTCTGTTTATTTTATTTTTTTAAAAGTGTTATTACAGAATTTTGTTAATGAACATTTTAAAACACTCATTATTTTTCTTTTTTATGTGTCTTAAGCAACTAAGACTATAGTGGATTATTTTTAAATCTATTTAATGATGGAAAAATACACAAGACTAGCTTCTTTTCTGCTCCAACCACACCCTGCCCAGCCTGTCCTGTCAAATGCCAGCTCACTCCTGTTGATGAGGCACAGGAGTGCACCACCAGCCCTGCTGTCCATCGCCACTCTGAGAACTGCCTGAAGGCAAGTTCTGTATGTTGCCTGTGTGTATCTCTAGACCTAACATAGTACTCAGCACATTCAGACACTCAAATATCACCTGATGTGACTGGAATTGGCATTCACTAGGGCCAGTTTAAGGGCCCTATCATTGCCCTGCCCTAGGTTGATAACCCCTGCCCAGCCATTGTTAAACCAGGTAGGATGTGAGGACTACCCACTTCCAGCCACACTGTAGGAATGAATGTGAGAGCAACCCTCCTCTCTTCCATCCTGCCTCCTTTTGCCCTCAATCACTAATGTCTGTAGGTACTGTGCAGAACAAAGTACCTTCTCGTATTCTGTTTTCATCTGGTCCTTACAACACCTCTTAAAGAGGTAAGGCAAACATACTACTCATTTAACAGATAAGGAATGAGAGGTTCAGTATGGTTAAAGAATGTGACCATGGGGCTGGGGATGTGGCTCAAGTGGTAGCACGCTCTTCTGGCATGCGTGCGGCCCGGGTTCGATCCTCAGTACCACATACAAACAAAGCTGTTGTGTCCGCCGAAAACTAAAAAAAAAAATAAATATTAAAAAAAAAAAAAAAAAAAAAAAAAAAAAAAGAATGTGACCAAGTTTCACACAAAGATAAAATGCTTTCTGTACAATCTTAGCATTGGGTCTGGACATGCTCCGGTGTGGAATCTTGAAACACTCCACTTCCAAATGTATCTCATATTCAGGATCTACCTGATTTTTCACTCTCTCTTTTATTATTGCTAGTATGTTTGCCTCTACCCCAATGCAATGATTTGCTTAATAAATAATATTTGTTAAATTTTTATAAAACAGTGCTGCTATAATCATGAAATAGAAGAAAACATGGATTCTCGAAAAAAAACATCAAGGCAGTATCTTTGGTAAGAAACTAATGCCTGCCAAATTACTAGGAAAATTGCTTCCTTAAATTAAAGAAAAACTAATTAAAATTATATTAGAAAGGAAAGACAATTGAAGTTCCTTTGGTCAATTGATATTTGACTTTTTCACAATAAAACAATTCTAACAGGAATTAAGATTTTGGGTGGCAAACCATGCAAGACAAGACTGGATTTGGGCTTATCTAAAAGCAAAGAGTACTTCTTCAACCATTTCTAAAATAGCATTGCAGAATCCAGTGCTTCAGACTATTTAAATTGATACCAGTATCTAAATTCTAGGCTGATAAACAAAGTTCTCAAAACTGCTGAAATTCACTCTGAAGAGCTAACAGAAAAAGTGGTCTAGAAAAAACTACAGAAAAAGCTTGCATCCAGATTTACTCTGTAATTTTTGTAAATCACATTTTTGGAAAGAGGTGGGAAGCAAGTAAATTCTAAAGATAGGCTTTTTCGTATGTAAAGTCAAGTGTCTTATTTCTAATTTAAGAAGAAAAGAGTAGCTTTTTCTTATATTAGATACTTTCAGTTCTCACCATTTAAGGTTAGCTGAACAAAATAGTCAATGTCGAGAAGTCAATGAAATTCAATTTGAAAAATCAAAATTAAAAAAAAATTGAGCTAAATGGGGGCTGTCAGACTGATGGGACTAATTCCAACTTGTACTGTTTCCCAAAAGAATCTCACTATTTTTGCTTTTAATGAGATAAAGATGGGGAAGGACTGATGCTCCAGCTGTGGGCAGAGATGTTACTCCCAAAGTCTATGTTTGGGCTATCAAACATTCAAATGAAGGAGAAAGCTACTCTGCCAAATAGAGGGAAAAGAATTTAAGGGAAGGCAGGTTATTGCAGTCAGGGTGCAAACGTGAAAGGGGAGATTGGTGGAAGATTTTGGGGGTGTTTTGTTTTGTTTTGCGATGCTGGGGATTGAACTCAGGGCCTCAGGCAAGTGCTTTACCACTGAGCCACTTCTCCAGTCCTGATCTTGTGTTTTGTAAGCAAAACCTGAAAAAAAATCATAAAGTGTTTGGTGGAGGTGTGCCCGATAGAAACCAGAAAAGGTGGAGCTTTACACTTGTACTGACATAGCAATTCAAGGTGACCTTCATTGGAAGAGGATAAGGCCTGGGAGTTGGTAGAAATTGTGGAAAGAGGCTGTCGTGGGCAAAAAAAATGGATTGGGAGGCCAGGTGCAGTGGTACACACCTGTAATCCCAGCGGCTAGGGACTCTGAGGCAGAAAGATTGTGAGTACCAACTCCCAGGACTTATCCTCTTCCAATCAAGGTCACCTTGAATTGCTATGTCAGTACAAGTATAAAACTCCACCTTTTCTGGTTTCTATTGGGCACACCTCCACCAAACACTTTATGAGTTTTTTGTGAGTTCAAAGTCAGCCTCAGCAACTTAGTGGGCCCTAAGCAACTCAGGGAGACCGTCTCTAAATAAAATTTAAAAAGGGCTGGGGATGCTCAGTGGTTAATTGCCCCCGGCTCAATCTCTTGTACCAAAAACAAATCCAAATTAATAATAATAATAGTAATAATGGATTGGAGTCCAAACTAAATATATGCTTTTTTTTTTTCTAAATGTGGAGAAAATTCCTGATGACATCTGGGTTACACAGCAAATGATCAGAGATAGCACAACAAATGTTAGAATAAATCAGTTTGTAAGTTCTACTTTTCTCCTAGTTCCACCCTTCCAAGCATGAAGATAATAATTATAATAATGGCATGATCTTTGAAGTCAGGCATATTTGGGGTCAAATCCTAACCCTGCTCTTTCCTAGCAGTGAGGCTTGAGCTAGTCACTAACTTTTCTGAGCCTCAGTTTCTTCATTCAACAATAATGGGATAATACCTACCTTGCAACACCTGGCATATAGAAAGTACTTAATAAATATCTGTCATATGTGCACATGTGTGACCAGGTTCTTAAAAAATATCAGCCATGGCTCCTATGTTGTTTTATTTTGTGATTACTTGCACTTACAGATAGGTTTTTAAAAATACTTAAAAAACATATTCCTCATTTCAGGCATTTTACTCAATGAAATTTGCAATGGCAATTAGCCAAGAGACACTTCTCAATTAATGTTATGTGCTATTACTTTTCAATTAATTTAACAGAATGCTGATAGGTTAGCCATATAAACAATGCTTTTTCTTAAAGAATCTATATTCATGTGTTTTTAAGAATCATAATGACTGCACCAGGCATGCTGGCCCAAACCCTGTAATCCCAGCGGTTTGGGAGGCTGCAGCAGGAGGATCGAGTTCAAAGCCAGCCTCAGCAAAAGTGAGGCACTAAGCAACTCAGTGAAACTCTGTCTCTAAATAATAGAAAATAGGGCTGGGGATGTGGTTCAAACAATAGCTGACTAATGCAGTCATAATAATAGTGACAACAAAGCTTCCCAAATCCAGTGACTTCCATAACAAACATGTATTCTCATGTTCACTGGTCTGTGTGTTGGCTGTGGTTTGGCTGATCTAGGCTGGACTGAATGAGGGGCTCTGCTTCAGGCTGCAGGCTGGGATCAGGTTTGCTCCACCTGTGTTCATTCTGGGACCCAAGCTGATGGGACAGCAGCCGCCCGGCAGAAGCTCTTCTCATTACAAAGTACCAGTGTACAAAACCCAAGCCAAACAATGCAAGCATATTTCAGACTTCAGGTTACATCCACGAACATTTCATTCATGAAAAGTAGCTCTCAGTGGAATGGGGCTGAACAATAATCCAAAAAGTATCTAAAAATGGATACTCAAATTTTAACTAGTTGGCAGTAATTACAATAAACTATATGTATCTCTTCTATTTTAACAGGGAATTAAATTCATAAAAATGAGTCTCTGTAAAGAAAAATCTTGTGGTAATTAGGGAGGAGATGTTAGGGAGATGAAGTACTAATTCTGATACTCTGAAATGAAAATTTCTAATGTTCCAATCACTTATGAAATGAAGTAAGTCAAGCTTCAGAAGTTCATTTATAATTATATAGGAAACAATTTCAAACATGTTTTATGTGTTTTCAGTCTGTCTCTTTATTCAAACTGCTGTCAAACCATCAAAAATAATTGATGCCATTATTAAAAATAGAAGACAACAAATCATTATTATTTTATGAGTCTTGTAGTTGAGTACACATGTGTCATTGAAAAAAATTCATAAGTATATTGGGGAAAACTCTTACACACCTCACTTAATTAAAAGGAACTACAAAATATACCAAGATTGATTTTTAAAGGAAAATAGAACATTGTCAACATAAGTGCTTGAAGTCTAAGCATTTTTAATAAATTTAAAATTTTAGGTTGAGAAAAAAACAATAAACACACACTTAGCCAAAAGAACACATGTCTGTTTTCAATCATTTTTTATAAAGCTTTTAAGAATAGAGAAATTATTTTAATTAAAAAAGATTATGCTTGGGTGTTAATATGATAACATTTATTTTCTGTCTCTGCATATGGAATTTCTCACATAATTGTCTTGGATTATTGAACTTTTCATGTGTCTTATCATCTGCTTGCAGACCCCAATGACTTTAAGTATAAATTCCATATCTGAGATACACATTCCAGGTTGCCTATCCAAAATTCAATTTCTCTCTTTCCTAAGAAAAAAATCCCAATTTTGCTTGGATGGAAAGCGCCCAGTTAAAAAAATAGTCATCTTCTAAACTTCTTTATAGAGATATGAACGTAAGTTTATCTGTAGAGACCTCCAGAAAAGCTACTGTTTTGGTAATAAAGAGGGACAGAAATGTAAATGTGGTGCCTGATGGTGGTATAGGATCTCAAGGACAAAAGTTACATGTTAAGCACAGGAAAGAAAGAAACCTTAGGACTCTGATGACAACATAATACCACTGTACCAGCCCCTACCTTCTACTTGTTTTTATATGGGAATGAGAAAAAAACAAAGAGCCTCCTGTTTGGTTAAGACACCTGGATTGGATTTCCATTTTATATACAGCAAAATGTTATCCTAAATGATACATCTTAATATTATTTTTATGAAATTTTTAAAATTGTTTTTTCGTTGTAGATGGACACAATACCTCTATTTTACTTATTTATTTTTATGTGGTGCTGAGGATTGAACCCGGGGGCTCCACCATGGAGGCAAGCGCTCTACCACAGAGCTACAAGCCCAGCCCCGAATAAAAATTTTAATCACCAACTGTTCCATGTTCTATTCCTATACACAGAAGATACAAAAGTAATACATATGATCTGTGCTCTCCAAAAGTTATCAACTGAAGAAAAATATGCAAAATTATTAATG
Source organism: Marmota marmota marmota (assembly GCF_001458135.2). Classification (NCBI taxonomy): domain Eukaryota; kingdom Metazoa; phylum Chordata; class Mammalia; order Rodentia; family Sciuridae; genus Marmota; species Marmota marmota. The sequence continues at coordinate 17,018,168 of NW_025999977.1, forward strand.
CAAGTTGAATTGTAATTTATTTAATAAGAATTTACTGAACATATGTCTATACATGCAACACACCAGCAGATCATAATGGAATGAATTTAAAAATCAATGACAAGATAAAAAACAGAAACACTCTAACACCTAGAGATTAAATAATACTCTTTTGAATGATAAATGGATAGCAGAAGAAATCAGGAGAAAAATTTTAAAAATTCTTAGAAACCAATAAGAATAGCGATATAATATATCAAAATCTCTGGGACAGAGTTCTAACAGGAAAGTTTATAGTACTGGGTTCTTACATAAAATGGAAAGATATCAAATAAATAATCCCACATTATACCACTAGGTCCTAGAAAAAGAACAAACTAACACCAAAATCAGTAAAAGACAGAAATAATCAAAATCAGAGCTAAGCTTAATGAAATTGAGCATAAAAGAACAATACAAAGGATCAATAAAACAAAGAGTTTATTCTTTGAGAGGATAAACAAGATTGATAAACGCTTAGCCAAACTAATCAAAGAAAGAGAAAAAACCCAAATAAAAAAATTAAAAATGAAAAAGGAAATATTATGGGAGACACTACTGAAATCCAGAAGATTATTAGAAACTATTTTGAAAATTTATACTCCAATAAACTGGAAAATCTATAAGATATTGACATACCACCTATCCAAATTGAACCATGAGGATATAAAAAACTTAAACAGATTATTATCAAGTAATGAAAGTGAAAAAGATATGAAATGTTTTCTAATAAAGAAAAGTGAGGACCAGACAGATTCTCAGGTGAATTCCAACAGACCTTTAAAGAAGAGCTAATGCCAATCCTTGTCAAATTATTCCAAGAAAGAGAAACAAAGAGAACGTTTCCAAATTCACTCTGTGAAGCCAGTATTACCCTGATACCAAAATCAGACAAAGCCACATCAAGAAAAAAAAAATTCAGGTCAATATCCTTGACGAAAATAAATGCAAAACTTCTTAATAAAATATTGGCAAATTGAATTAAAAACACATTAAGAAGATACTGCATGATCAAGTGGGTTTCATCCTAGGGATGCAAGGTTGGTTTAACACATGCAAATCAACAGATGGAATTCATCACATAGAATTAAGGTCAAGAATCACATGGTTATCTTAATAGATGCAGAAAAAGCATTTGCCAGCACCCATTCATGTTTAAAACACTAAAGAATTCAGGGATAAAAGGAACTTACCTCAACGTTGTAAAGATTACATATAACAAACCCAAGGCCAACATCATACTGAATGGAGAAAAACAAAGTGTTTCCTCTTAAAACAAGAACAAGGCAAAGATGTCCACTCTCACTATTCCTATTCAACATAATCCTTGAAACTTGAAACTCTAGCCAGAGTCATCAAGTAAGAGAAAGAAATAAAAGGGATGTAAATAGGAAAAGAAGAAGTCAAATTATCTGTTTGCTGATGACATGATCTTAGACCCAAAACTCTACCAGAAGACTTTTAGAGCTGATAAACAAATTTAGTGAAGTAGCAGAATACAAGATCAAAATACATAAATCAATTACTTTCCTATACTCCAATAACAAATTTGCTAAAAATGATCAGGAAAACTATCCCAATCCCAATAACCTTAAAAAAAAAAATACTTGCGAATCAATCTAACAAAGAAGGTGAAATACGTCTACAATAAAAACTATTAAAACACTGAAGAAAGAAATTGAAGACTTTAGAAGATAGAAAGAACTCCCATGTTCTTGAATACGCAGAATTAACAATGTCAAATGGCCATACCACCAAAAGTGTTATACAGCATTAATCCAATCCCCATTGAAATACCAGTGACATTCTTCACAGGACTAGAAAAAAAGAAGCCAGGCCCAGTGGTGCATGCCTGTAATCCCAGCAGCTCAGGAGGCTAAGGAAGGAGGATCTAGAGTTCAACGTTGCTTCAGCAACTTAGCAAGGCCCTAAGCAACTAAGCAAGTCCCTGTCTCTAAATAAACTATAAAAAAGGGCTGGGGATATGGGTCAGGTGTTAAGCATCCCTCGGTTCAATCCCCAGTGCCAAAAAAAAAAGAAAAAAGAAAGAAAGAAAAGAAAAAAAAGAAAACGTAGAAAAAAACAGTTCTAAAAATTCATTAGAAGAATAAGAGACACAGAATAGCCAAAGCAATCCTGAGCAAAAAGAGCAATGGTGGAGACTTCACAATACCAGACCTCAAATTATGCTACAGAGCTATAGTAACAAAAACAGCATGGTATTGGCACCAAAACTGACATGAAGATCAATAGAATAGAAGACAAAGAGACAAATCCACATAGATACAGGCATCTGATATTCGACAAAGGTGCCAAAACATATACTGACAGGTGCCAAAACATATACTGACAAAAGGACAGCCTTTTTAACAAATGGTGCTGGGGAAACTGGACATCCACAAATAGAAGAATAAAATTTTATCTCTATCTCTCATGATGCACCGAAGTCAACTCAAAGTGGATCAAAGACCTAGGAATTACACCACAAACTCTGTAACTGCTAGAAGAAAATGTAGGCTCAACACTCCAACATATTGGCACAGGCACCAACTTTCTTAACAAAACTCTTAATGTGCAAGAAATAAAAATTAGACTAAGTGGGATGGCATAAAAGAGGACCCTATAGAATGGGAGAAGATCTCTGCCACCTGATCCTCAGGGGATCAATATCCAGAATATGCAAAGAACTCAAAAAACTTAACACACACACAACAAATAACCCAATTAGTAAATGGGTAAAAGGACTAAACAGACATTTCTCAAAAGAAGAAATACAAACGGCCAATAAATAAGTGAAAAAATGTTCATCTCTAGAAATCAGGGAAATGCAAATCAAAACTACATTGAGATTTCATCTCACTCCAGTCAGAATGTCAATTATCAAGAATACAAATAATAATAAATGCTGGTGAGAATGGGGGGGAAGGTATATATATATATATACACACACACACATAGTTGGTAAGACTGCAAATCAATGCAACCACTCTGGAAAGCAGTATTGAGATTCCTCAAAAAATTAGGAATGGAACCATCATCTGACCCAGTTATCCCAGTCCTTGGTATATGTCCAAAAGATCTAAAATTAACACACTATAGGGATATAGCCACATCAAGATGTATAACAGCACATTTCACAATAGCCAAGCTCTGGAACCATCCTAGGTGCCCGTCAATAGATGCATAGATAAAGAAAATACTGTAGATATACACAATGGAGTATTACTCAGCAATAAAGAAGAATGAAATTATGGCCTTTGCTGGTAAATGGAAGGAACTGAAGACCATCATGCTAAGTGATATAAGACAGATCCAGGAAGTCAAAGATTGAATATATTCTCTGATATGAAGAAGCTAGACCAAAATAGGGGGAGAAGAAGAGAAAGAAAAAAGAAAAAGAAAAGGGAGGAAGGGAGATTCCATGAAAATAGAAGGGAGATCAGTAGAGTAGTGGAAGGGGATGACAGGAAAGGATGAAGGTCAGGTAAAGGGAATATCTGCGTAATGCATAAGACCTAAGTTTCCTATGGACAAATATGAATCCACCACAGTGGATTTTACCCTCATGTATATTCACAAGGCATTAATTTAAAAAAAACTATAAATGAGAAATCAGCACAGCAGATGTCAGGGAACAGAGAGAGGGAGGAGGAAGGAAAGAAGACGTACTGGAGACTGAGTTAGAGCAAATTATATTCCATGCTTGTCTAATTATGTCAAAATGAACCCCAACGTTATGTATAACTAAAATAATTATTTTCACATATAAAATGTATAACCTAAGTATTATGGGGTGCTTCTAGTTTTCTAAGACATTATATTCCTACTTAAATATTTACATAACATTGTTCAATTAAAGGTGTGAATGAATATATGCCAAAACATGATTAGCAGCGATCTAGAGATGGTATTATAACGGGCATTTTTCTTTTTATTTATGATTATAGACAACTGAAATTTTCTTCTCTGCATAAACTTTTAATTTTGTACAGGAATATATTCTTTCTGTCAAAATGAAATAAACCTACAAAAATGTGTTTGGCTACTGTGCAGCTGCAGATTACACAACTATTTTGTAAAAAGAAATTTGCTGACCCATCGCAGAACTGACTAATGGGGAGTTCACAGTAGCTCCTCTGTTTCACATCTTTGTTGCCTGGGTCACATGGAATAAGCTATGTGTGAAAATTCAGAAATAAAGTTATTTGCTTTTATTCTTTAGTTCTATCACCCCTATTTTGATGCTGAGAGCTGGGAAACAGATAGGGAAGATTGCAAGACAGACCACTACAAATGATCATTTCATGGTTCTTCCAGCCCCAGTAAAGTATAGGGAAATCTCAGTCTGTTGTGCAGGACAAAGGAAAGTCTGAGGTCCTAGGATGACAGGTGAACCTCAACTAAAATTGAAAAGCAAAACAAAGTACAAATCCATACACAATTTGATATGTGATCTATGATGACTGTTTCCTGCAATGTAACAGGCACACTGGTTATCCAAAGATCACGCTCATCATTAGTACATTAGGCAAAGGAAAAACAAATTTTCCAAAAGATTTTTTCTGCATCTCCAAAAGTAAATAAAACCTGAGGCAATGAGATCTATAGAACAAAGTCTCCAGCTTCAAATGGGAAACAATCCAAATTTGCCTCTGTAAAAAACAAAGCAAAAACTAATACCATTATACTATAAGTAACCTATATTCATTCATTCTTCATCTGTTTATTCTTTTATTTAGCTACAATAAGCACTTTTTATGTGCAAAACACTGCAGCAAGCAATAGCTGGAATTTGCAATCATCTCTGATCTAATGCAAACACATTATGCTCCTGATCTGATTGAAATTCTGCCCCTAATAATTTATTCTGCTAGAAATAAATTGGGGGGAGAGAAAAAAAAGCAGAGTTCCTGACATCACGAAAAGTATAGGTTTTCTCTATTTGAATTTTCAAGCACTGATTGTGTCCTATACTGATTGTCAATTAGGATAGAAATAATGAATCTTAAAGTTGCATAATAAAGCAGGGACAGTAATGCAATACATGGAGGTATTTCAAACACAGATCAATCAGGAAAACTTTGGTGAGTCCATTGCTATTCTTTGTGTTCCAATAACATGTAATCAGTAATACATGAAAATTTGAACAACATAACTCTCAAAGTAAAATAAAATAGAAATTATATACTCAAACATAAAACTGACAATATTGACCATAACCAGGATAGAAAAGACACCAAATCTGAACTGAGCTTCTCAATTATTCTTTCAGCCAAGCTAAGTAGGTTAGATCAGAGTGATGAGCAGATCAGATCAATAAATCAAAAATTTACAGCATTGCATTAAAGTTTCTCTCCTAAAGCCAAGGACATATCAAAAGTATATGTATTTCATATGTCAGGCTCACAGCAGAGCTAACATCTTTATAGTTCTTATACTTTAATAGAATTTAGAATTGTAAAACTATCTAAAAGATTAGAGAGACAGAAATTTAGATTTGGAGATTGAAGTCTTTTTTTCACCATCAGGAAACTGTTGGGTTTCTATGTTGGCAGCATTTCTCAAACTAAGGTGTATAAATCTGTTATAAAGCTTTTCAAGCCCGGTGCAGTAGCACATGCCTATAATCCCAGCAATTCAGCAGGCTGAGATAGGAGGGTCGTGAGTTCAAAGCCAGCTTTAGCAATGCCGAGGCGCTAAGCAACTCAGTGAGACCCTGTCTCTAAATAAGATACAAAATAGAGCTGGGGATGTGGCTCAGTGGTTGAGTGCCCCCTGAGTTCAATCCCCGGTACCAAAAGAAGAAGAAGAAGAAGAAGAAAAAAGCTCTTAAAATTCTTGATGATATTTTTAAAATTACTTTTGTTTTAATTTTTGTGATAATCTAAAAACTTTAAAGTCAGTCTACATCTTTGGATGGACCCCATGATATTTTTGTGCAGAAGTTTGTATATACCATTGAGTTTATGTCAATTGACATCATGAAAAGGTGTATGATTGAAAAGCCCCAAAGTCCAAATAAGCAGAAAGTGGAAGGAAGAACCAGTGTCATCTTTGTCTACCTGAGTTCTATCAATGTATTGGAAATAAGCAAAAAAGTACACAAAAAAGAATTTTCTATTCCTGATCCTAGCAGCAACTGTATTTGTTTAATAACACCTGTTTAACAAAGCTGTTGATTAGGCTGGCTTTACCTTCAAGTGGTGATGCTTTAGAGAGTTTCAGTGGAATACCTCTTTAATGTGCTATTCCAGGAGTACTCCAGTGGAATTTGGTTAAAGATGAGGCCTAATTAACCTAACTTCCAATCAGAAACTTAAAGGCATTAATATTGTCTTGAATAACATGCGAGTGGGCATTTGTTGGATAAATATTATCAAAACTCAAAAAGAGAAACAGATGATCCAAAGAACAAGACTTAGAATGGACATCTTTCTACTATAACTCCCCCAAATCAACAACTGTTTTAGCCAAGTACCCATGCTAGTAAATCAATGTGGATTGAGCTGAATTACAGTGCTGTTCATTTGAATTGTGATGGCTTTGTAGTTTTATTTATATTTAATTTGAAAATTTGCTTTAGTTTTATGTTGTTTAGATTAACATATCTAATCATAAAATTATACGTAGTTTGATGTTTGTGCATATGAAGTAACATAATAAGCAGTGTAAGTAAATTATAATAAAAATAACTTCAGTCAACACTAGAATTCCATAGGAATTTTATTTTTCTTCAAGAGCATGTGATGCATTCCCTAACTCAGGAAGCCTTGCTATGTTGCCTGCATTAGTTTTATCAAGGATTTAAGAGAAATGGAGCACAGAACCATGGTTCTCTGTTGGCTTAAACTGTATTTCTTGATTTCACAGTAAGTTTCTCTGTGTCCTTGCTTTACTTGCCAAATTCACAGACCAAAGTAGCAGGTACAGGGTGGAGATGGCCAGAGTGGAAGGACACCATCAGGAAAAAGGATCCTTTTTGAAGCATTATACTCAAATGTACTTGCTTTCATTTTTGTCTCAAGCTAAACTGTTTCTGAAGAGACAGAATGGCGTCAATGCCTGTCACCACTGGGAGGCTTAATATAAATGTTTGTCAAACGAAGGAATGAACCTTGCCAGGTCATTTTCTCAACTCATGTTATTCTAGTTCAGTTCAAAGAAAAGGCATTGGAACAATATCTTAATATTATTTTAACTGTATAAAAATACTCTATAAGAAATGTGCACAATCTATTGTTAAGAATCTATATCCTTGGAGACTAAACCTTTAGAGGAAACTCTGAATGATAACAAATAGTTCTAGGATGGTATGAATAGTATATTCAAATTTTCTAGGGAAAATAAAATGAGGAATCTTTTGTACCCTTTCCATAAAAATCATAAAACAATGGATATACCAACCCAAAACAAGAGTCAAAAAGCCAATATTAAATTGAAATAAGCACCACATTGAAAAAAAAAAAAGCAGTGTTACTTTGCTTAAAATACTTAAATATTAAAAAATGCATGGCAAATGTTTTTTTAAAATCTAATAGTTCAAAAAAATGAAAACATTCCGTACTTCCTCCCCCTCCCAATATCATATTTTAAGAAAACATTTTTTTTTCAGTTTCTGGGTGGTACTAACCTAAAAGCCAGCAAACATTCCAAGCTTCATTCTTAAGAACTGATGAAATACATCTGCAAAAATAAACAGTTTGAAAAAGCTGAGCATGCCAAAAAAAAAAAGGTAAGAGTGAAAAAGCATTTTTATCATTTCTCATTACTTTTCTTTAATAAAAGAGAAACAGAGTAAAATTTCTAAAAAAAAAAAAATGTGGGGAATTACCCCTGTGAACAAAACTGCACATAGACACACACACAATTCCAGAATAGGGTGTGAGGACATAATTTGACAAATGGCTAATCCCATGAAATTTGATTTGAGACATAGAATATTGCTCAATATTACATGTAAATAAGAATTTTCCTTCTTACTTTTCTCTGTAACTGGGATCTATGCTGAGCCCTGAAAAAAAAAAAAAAAAAAACCACTCCCCTTTCTTCCAAAGTCTAAACACAATTTCTTATCAGCAGGCTGTCTAATGAGTTAAGTCAATCACTAAGCCACTATTTCAATTTGTGCTCCTGCAGCAAGGAGTCATTGGAATTAAGAAAATCATTTCTGTTGTATCCTGCTATTCTGGACAAAAACTAATTTCCTGCCCAACCATGGGGGTCACATGATGCCATGTTAATGGAAAGTCATGGAGAGATCAAACTCCTGACGATGAAAAGAAACACACATAATAAACTTCCATTTACCATTTGAAGGAAGTTTGCTTCAGCATACTATAATAACCCTACAAAAGAAATATATAGCTGAAGTCATAAAGTGAAAAAAAGAAATGCATGATAATATGTTATTAACATCAGGATCAGAACTGAACAAACCAGTGAGAAAAAGAAAGAGAAAGGGAAAGAGAAAAACCCCATTAGGATTATAGAAAGAAAAACAACTAAAAAGATTAATTGAACTGTAGAAGACCAAGTTTTTGAGACAAAAGAAAAAAAATTAACGGGTGAGTAACTAGAAGATTCCCAACTGGATTGTGTGGGTCAGAGGAAAAGCAAGCTTAACATTTCCTTGAGCTGGAGGCATGCACAAACCACATGAGGACCATAACCAGAGATACCCTTTATGGATCTGTGTGAGGTCCTGGAACATTCTGTGTTGTAACAATTTTAAGATTGCAGAAACTACACAGAAGAGCCAGCTGATTAGTCTCTCTTGTCTGCATTTCAGCCACTATTCTAAGTATGCATTTGAAACTGCCCAATATTGAACTTGAAAGCTAAGTTTCAAAGAACAAACTAGAACAATACTAGTACCAAAAATCGATTAAAAATGTTATGAAAAAAATCCAACCCATAGGAATTATGGTTCATGGTTTATGTTCCATTCATTCAACTTTGGAATACTAAGATATAACTTGGCATCTTTATTACTGAGGAGTTGTAGAAACCACTGAGTTCAAGTTAACCAAAACCTAGCTACCATTAGCTTTCATTTGATTCATGACTACACTGACAAAATGTATGCAAGTGATGATAAATTTTATATGTTAATTTGGTGGTACTCAACTGTTTGGTTTTACTGTAGTCTAGATATTTCTATAAAGGCATTTTTTAGATGTAATTAACATTTATAATCAGTTGGTATGAAGAAAAGTAAATAGTCTTCATAATAGTAAGGAATCAGGCAATCAATCGAAGACCACGGGGCAAAGACTGAAGCTTCTGAGAGAAGGAATTCTGCCTCTGGATGGCAACATAGAAATTTCACCTGATTTTCCTGCCTTTAGACTCAAGACAGCAACATAAAATCTTATCTGGCATTCTAGGTTTCCAACCTGCTCTTTGACTTTCAACTTGCCAATCCCCACAATCACACAAACAATTAAAATCTCTCTTCATACGTATATAAACACATGTGTGAATGAGTATGCATAAAATATGTATATATACACACTCATACACATGCATATACACACATGCTACTATTGGTTCTGCTTCCCTGGAGAATACTGATTAAGAATGATATTGACCAAATTATATTTGTTAAATTGTGTGCATGTACAAATATGTAATAATAAAACCCACTATCATGTATAATTATAATGTGCCAATAAAAATGGAAACGAATAAAAATTTTAAAAATATTTTAAAAGAGAACTGTGATTAATACAATGTCTAAGATCACAACAAAAATTAAACTTATTGCATTTATCCTAACACTGTAAAAATTTTATAACTTCAGAAAAAAAATGGCTGCTGTCAAATTTTACGAATTTTCAAACTACATAAAGAACCTATGTGAAACAATATGGATAGAACCTATGTATGTTTCCTATATGGTTTATAGGTTTCATTACATATATTAAGAGTTTAAAACAGATTGCACCCCCTACAGGGGAACATTCAGTCTGCATTTTTAAATTATTGGAGCAAGTGAATTTTATTTGTGCTACGATAATTGAAACCACCACAAAGAGGATTAGATGGAACTAAAATGAAATTGGTTGACACACGGGCCCCAGGGAAACAAAAAGAGACACAAATGCCATGTAGAGTTTATAAAATGGTAATAGGCCCTGGGTATAAATAAAGGCTATCATTTGTGAAAACTTTGAATCTTAAAGTCTGTCAAAGCATGGAGGACAAATTATTTGTTTCCTTTTTTGTGGGGGGGGGGTTGGAGAGGTACTGGGGATTGAACTCAGTGGTCAACCACTGAGCCACATACCCAGCCCTTTTTTAATTTTATTTTATTAAGAGACAGGGTCTCACTGAGTTGCTTAGGGCTTTACTAAGTTACTGAGGCTGACTTTGAGCTTGTGATCCTCCTGCCTCAGTCTCCCAAGCTGCTAGGATTACAGGCATGCACTACAGTGACCGGTTTTTTTCAAAGTGCCTTTTAAAATTCATTAGATTTGAATCGAGTGTAATAGAAATATCTTTTGCTACAGGGGTTTCCATCCTCATATCAAATCAAGTAGACTTTAAGCTAAAGTCAATCAAAAGAGATAAAGAAGGACACTACATACTACTCAAGGGAACCATACACCAACAAGACTTAACAATTATAAATATATATGCCTCAAACAATGGAGCATCTATGTTCATCAAACAACTCAGGTTCAAAAGTCAAATAGATCACAACACAATAATTTTGGGTGGCTTTAACATACCTCTTTCATCACAAGATAGATCTTCCAAACAAAAGCTGAACAAAGAATCTATAGAACTCAATAATAAAATCAATAACTTAGACTTAACTGATATATGTAGAATATTTCATTCTTCAACTAGAGAATACACCTTTCTTCTCAGCAGCACATGGATTCTTCTCTAAAATAGACTATATATTATATTACACCACAAAGCAACTCTTAGCAAATATAAAAAAGTAGAGATACTACCCTGCATTCCATCAGAACATAATGCAATGAAATTAGGAATCAATGATAAAATAAGAAATAAAAGCTACTCCAACACCTGGAAACTAAATAATATGCTACTGAATGAACAATGGGTTGCAGAAGACATCAAAGAGGAGATTAAAAAAAATTAGAGGTGAATGAGAACACAGATACTACATATTGAAATCTCTGGGACACTATGAAGGCAGTTCTAAGAGGAAAGTTCATTGCATGGAGTTCATTCCTTAAAAGAAGAAAAAGTCAACAAATAAATGACTTAACATTACCTCTTAAAGCCCTAGAAAAAGAAGAACAAATCTATACCAAAAGCAGTAGAAGACAGGAAATAATTAAAATCAGAGCTGAAATCAATGAAATTGAAACAAAAGAAACAATTGAAAAAATTGACAGAACAAAAAGTTGATTCTTGGAAAAAATAAATAAAATTTATAGACCCTTAGCCATGCTAACGAAGAGGAAAGAGAAAACACAAATTACTAACATATGTGATGAAAAAGGAAATATCATGACAGACACTACAGAAACACAGAAGATAATTAAAAATTATTTTGAAAACTTGTACTCCAATAAAATAGAAAAAAAGATCAAAGACATTGACAAATTTCTAGAGTCATATAATTTGCCCAAATTGAATCAGCATGATATACACAATTTAAACAGATCTATTTCAAGTGATAAAATAGAAAATGCCATCAGAAGTCTACCAACCAAGAAAAGCCCAGAACTGGATGGGTACACAGCTGAGTTCTATAAGACCTTTAAAGAAGAACTAATACCAATACTCTCCAATTTATTTCAGGAAATAGAAAAAGAGGGAGCACTTCCAAACTCATTCTACGAGGCCAATATCACCCTGATTCCAAAACCAGAAAAAGACACATCAAAGAAAGAAAACTTCAGACCAATATCTCTAATGAACATAGATGCAAAAATTCTCAATAAAATTTTGGCAAATCGAATACAGAAATATATCAAGTGGTATTCATCCCAGAGATGCAAGGATGGTTCAACATAAGGAAATCAATAAATGTAATTCATCACATCAATAGACTTAAAGATAAGAATCATATGATCATCTAATAGATGCAGAAAAAGCATTTGACAAAATACAGCACCCCTTTATGTTCAAAACATTAGAAAAACTAGGGATAACAGAAACATATCTCAACATTGTAAAGGCTACCTACAATAAGCCTCAGGCCAACATCATTCTAAATGGAGAAAAATTGAAGGCATTCCCTCTAAAAACTGGAATAAGACAGGGATGCCCTCTTTCACCATTTCTATTCAACATAGTTCTTGAAACACTTGCCAGAGCAATTAGACAGAAATTAAAGGGATATGTATAGAAAAGGAGAACTTAATTTAGCACTATTTGCTGATGATATGATTCTATACCTAGAAGACCAAAAAACTCCACCAGAAAACTTCTAGAACTAGTAAATAAATTAAGCAAAGTAGCAGGATATAAAATCAACACCCATAAATCAAAGGCATTTCTGAATATCAGTGACAAATCCTCTGAGAAGGAAATGAGGAAAACTACCCCATTCATAATAACCTCAAAAGAAAAAAAAAGAAAAAAAAAAGATACCTAGGAATCAACTTAACGAAAGAGGTGAAAACTACAGAAGTTCTGAAAACTACAAAACCCTAAAGAAAGAAATCAAAGAAAGCCTTAGAAGATGGAAAGATCTACCTTGCTCTTGGGTAGGCAGAATTAATATTATCAAAATGACCATACTACCAAAAGCACTATACAGATTTAATGTAATTCCGATCAAAATCCCAATGACATTCCTCACAGAAATAGAAAAAGCAATCATAAAATTCATCTGGAAAAATAAGAGATCCAGAATAGCTAAAGCAATCCTTAGCAGGAAGAGTGAAGCAGGTGGCATTGCTATACCAGATCTTGAACTATACTACAGAGCAATAGTAACAAAAACAGCATGGTATTGGCACCAAAACAGACTGGTAGACCAATGGTACAGAAGAGAGAACACAGAGACTAACCCACAAAATTATAATTATCTTATATTAGACAAAGTTGCCAAAAATATGCACTGGAGAAAAGAGCATCTTCAACAAATGGTGCTGGGAAAACTGGAAATCCATATGCAATAAAATGAAATTAAACCCTTATCTCTCACCATGCACAAAACTTAACTCAAAATGGATCAAGGACTTAGGAATTAAACAAGAGACTCTGCATCTAATAGAAGAAAAAGTAGGCCCTAATCTTCATCATGTGGGATTAAACCCCAACTTCCTTAATAAGACTCCTATAGCATAAGATTTAAAATCAAAAATCAATAAATGGAATGGACTCAAACTAAAAAGTTTCTTCTCAGCAAAAGAAACAATCTGTGAGGTGAATAGAGAGCCTACATCCTGGGATCAAATATTTACCCCTCACACATCAGATAGAGTACTAATGTCTAGGGTATATAAAGAACTCAAAAAGCTAAGTACTGAAAAAACAAATAACCTAATCAATAAATGGGCCAAGGACCTGAAGAGACTTCTTAGAAGATGATACACAGTCAATCAACAAATATATTTTTAAAAGTTCATCATCACTAGCAATTAGAGAAATGCAAATCAAAACTATAATATTTCATCTCACTCCAGTCAGAATGGCAGCTATTATGAAGACAAACAACAATAAGTGTTGGTGAGGATGCGGGGAAAAAAGGCACACTCATACATTGCTGGTGGGACTGCAAACTGGTGCAGCCAATATGGAAAGCAGTATGGAGATTCCTTTGAAAACTGGGAACAGAAACACCGTTTAACCCAGCTCTCCCTCTCCTTGGTCTATACCCAAAAGACATAAAGACAGCATATTATTGGGACACAGCCACAACAATGTTTATAGCAGCACAATTCACAATAGATAAACTGTGGAACCAACCTAGATGCCCTTCAATAGATGAATGGATAAAAAAAAATGTGGCATATATACACAATGGGACAAAAGAACAAACAAAAAATAAAATGTTTAAGGGAATACACACAAAGAATAGCTACAAAAACTCATGGGGGGAAGGTAGAGATGCCTAAAAGAAACCAAAATCTGTAGCTTAAGTTTCAACAGAGGAAGTGAAATAAGTGGTTAGCACTGTAAACCAAACAAGTAAACTGAGAGATGAAAGAAATAAACTATCATATCACAAAACAAGAATTACAAAGAAATATAAAGCACTGGTGAAAATACAAGAGGTGTGGAGGACAGATTCAATATGCAAATGCCAGGATTTCCAGAAAGAGAACACAGTAGAGGCAATGATCAAACACCAAACTCTGAAGTGAAGGAAAAACATTGAGTTTTCAGATCAAAGGACCACAAAAAAATGTCAGGCAGATGTAATGGGGGGTCAGGAGTGGGGGCCAGGGAGAGACATCTTCTTGACCTACCATGGTGAAGTATAGCTTGAAGACAGGAGGAAAAGTGTACTTGAAAAAATTAAATGTTCTCATATTTGCATTTAAATTTGGGATTGTATACTATACAGATGAATTGTAAAAGTCACACTAATAATTTTAAACTTTAATTATCTTTTCTTAAAATGGCATTAGACAGCAAATTAAAACAAACAATGACAAGTTGATAGGAAGATTGTGACAAGTTGAAAGGAAGAAAAGGAAAAGCTTTCTATTTTAGTATCTTTAATGGCACTCTCCCCCGACCCCCACCTTTTGAACAGAGGTCCTCCATTTCCATCTGCACTGAGCCCCACACATGATGTCACTGGCCCTGCCAGAACCAGTAGGACAGGCTCCTTCCTAACTGTCTCCTGGCTCCCTCTTTCCCAGCCCACCTCCTTTCTCTACGCAGCCACAGTGCTCTTTTTAAATCCTCAGTAGATCCTGTGAACCCTGCTTAAAACCCTTCAATGAACAGACAACAGAACCCAGAACAAAATGTGAACTTCTGGCCCAAGGCCTGAACCTTCCCATCCAAACCTCTACCTGGACCTCCTCTTTCTCACAACCCTCCACTCCACCGGCCTTCTAATGGTTCCTAAAGAAATGTGTTCCTGACCCAGGGTCTTTGCTCAGCTAAACCCTCTGTCTAGAATTATTTTACCCCAGATCTTTGTTCTGCAGGCTCCTTCTTGCCATTTGGGTCTCAGCTCACAGATCACCTTGTAGGAAGGCCTTCCATGACCACCTCATCTAAAGCAGGGGGTGTCCTAAACCCCTCTGTCATACAGCCTTTGCCTTACCTTCTCAGAACTGTCACTGCTATCAGATAATAATTTATTATTTCTTGATTAATTAATTGGTTCTCAAGACTACAAGCTCTTCAAAAATTTGATCTGTGTATATGGCTCACCACTTTTATCAATAAATGGCAGGGGGAAGCCAATGCCCTTGGGGGTATCTAATGGGGGCTGGGAGTCTATGGATAAGTTCCCCAGCTTCTTCCTGACCTAGCAAGTGCGGGAGGGAAATCATACTGGGATGCATTTTTCATGGTTCCTCAGAGACAGTACCCCTGGGGCCTCTGTGGTAATCAGCTCCCAGTTCAATATCAACTGTGTTGGCTTTTCTTCCTGTTTCATTCTCCTCTCATTCTGCTTCCCGGGATCACCACCCAAACTGCCCATTCCCAAGACTAAACCTGTAAGCCTCACTTTCCTCATCTGTCAGATGTAAGTTCTCACTATGGTGTCCAGCACACAGTAAAAATTCAACCAATGCTACTTTGTTCATAACCCCAAGGTCCAGTTGACACTTAGTTAAACTATGTTGGTATACTTTTACCAACAGACAATTCCAATGAATATCAGGCTATTGTCTAGCATAGTGGCTCTCAACTAGGAATAATTTTGTTCCCCTGGAAACATGTGGCGATGTGTGGAGATAATTTTTGTGACCACACTGGTGGAAGTAAGAGATGTTGCTAAGCTAGTTGTGGTGGCACACACACACCTGTAATCCCAGCGACTCAGGAGGCTAAAGCAGGAAGATTACAAGTTAGAGGCCAACCTCAACAATTCAGCAAGACCCTATCTCAAAATAAAAAATAAAAAAAAACAGCTGGAGTTGTGGCTTAGTGGCAAAGCACCTCTGGGTTCAATCAAAAAAAAAAAAAAGAAAGAAAGAAAGAAAAAGAAAAAGAAAAGAAAGAGAGAGATGTTGCTTTATAAATATCCTACATTGCTCAGGATAAGCCTGATGACACATATTATCCAACCTTAAATGTCAACAGTACCAAGGTTGAGAAACCCTGTGTAGAACAATATCCTGATTATGATATGAGCTTCATAAATATTTATTTAATGTAATTCATCAAACCTTTAAAACTTTTTAAAAAATCACACCAGAAGAAGAAAATTCAGTTTTGGCTGAATGACTGTTCATACTGAATGCCAGAATGGAGCCATATAAATCATATCTCCATGGTTCATTTTGAAAAAAGGAAAGATCTTAAACGTAGGATAAATAGCAAGTCACACCAGCCATATTGCAACTGTAAGGTGAGCTGGAGAACGGAGTCTGGGATCCCTGTGAGTAGAGACTGTCATACCATCCATGATCTGCCTATCTCCAGACTTCTCAAGAGCAAAACAAACCTCGGTGGGTTCAGTTAGTAATTACTTTGGTTTTCTGTGACATAAAGTTAAATCTATTCCTAACACTTGCTTACTTTTACAAACCTCAGTCATAAAAGATAACTATATGTCAAAGGAGATATATAAAATATAATTTCTCAGTTAATTATGGCAAACAAAGAAGTCTAAGAACCTGAGATCTGTGGATTAGTCTGAACCTGGTCTATGGCTGGTGCTATACTGTGCACTACACTCAGCCTCCCTTACAAAAGCAGCATTTTTAGTTAAAGGAACTAATAAGGCTAACAGAAGAGAAAAACCAACTTATAGGCAGATGCACACCATGTTCTGTGAAGTTAAAACACTGTTGCTAAAATTTATACTAAAAAGAAAAGAGTTAAACAGTTCAGCCACTGCATTTTGGGGATCCCTATTCTGATCTAGATTGGGGTAGCCCCCAAAACAAGCCAAGGCACCTGACATGGTTCTCACCCTATTTCTATTTCCACTTGAATATTCATTATCAGAAAACAAAACACTAGTTTTCACTACTGATGCCAACTCTGAATATACACACTTTTAGTAATATCACAATCACAGCAGATCATTTATTGGGTAGCATTTTTATAAGTTACAAAGGTTTATAAAAGAAGATAATTCATTCCTAATCTAAACAGTTTTCATATCTAATTAGGCTTATCAAACATTACATTTACAAGGAAATTAATTACAAATTGCAAAGCAACAGAAAAAGAAAAGTTAGCAGAATTTCTAAGTAAACTAAATTGAAAAAAAGAACAAAATTAAATGCTAATAACAGTCTATGAAGATGCTGGTACTTGCTGCTCAATAGATATAATACACAGTCTGCTCATTTAGTATCATAATAATTTGGACTTCCTGATAAAAGAAAAAATTGGTAAGCACATTCACAATTGGAATAGCATGCCTCATGTTTGAAAAAACTGGATCAAGCCAAAGCTTTAACTGGATAAAAGTGTGCAGTTAACTTTTCTTTTCCAATTATTGATGTCCTACTTTTTGTAGAATTGACAAAAACCAATTACACAGTGTTCCCAAAAGAAAATGTTGTACTCCTGTGACCTTGGAAACAGACCTCGCTTCCAACTACTAGAAGGGTCTAAGTGGTAGAAATGCTTTGGAGAAAGAAATGACAAATCAATCACTTTACCAAGTCCTTCCACTAAGAATGAATGCAGTAGGTCCTCGCATAAGGAGATATCTTTCTAGAAGTGTTGAGCATCTACCATTTTGTTTCTCTGTGGTTTCCAATTTGTGGTTCTAGAGAAATAACTCATTACTTTTAAATTTGTAAATCTGTAAATGTAGTATGCTCAAAATGTAATAACAAAATCTTTACATGGTTTAACGAGGATCATTTAGCATTAAAATTAAAAACAGTTTTATTTTCATATAACAGTTCATATAAAAACTATATATATATTTTTTTCATATAAAACTATTCATATAAACTTATTATTTCACTATAATAAGACTAAACTATAAAATTAAATTTTCAAAGGATGAAATTTTAAATGTTCAAGCTTATTTAAATAATTTTATTTAGATTTTTGCTATTCATTAACCATAATTTATAATATCTTTGAATAGTAATGATTATTTCAAATATTTTCAAGGATAAACATTTCTTTTTTTTAAGAGAGAGAGAGAGAGAATTTTTCAATATATATTTTTTTTTTTAGTTCTTGGTGGACACAACATCTTTATTTTATTTTTATGTGGTGCTGAGGATTGAACCCAGCGCCCCGCGCATGCCAGGCGAGCACGTTACCGCTTGAGCCACATCCCCAGCCCCAAGGATAAACATTTCTCTATCAAATTTCTGCAATTACTTTATATTTTTATAAAAATGTATTCAATTTGAATAGAATTACATTTTTTAATATTTTATGTCATTACTGTGAACACAACAAAATTAAGTAAATATATTGATTATAATAATAAAATTAGTCATTTTGCCAAAATGAAAGGAAAATAAATTTTATAAACTATGATTCACACATTATTTTATAATACCACTCATTCCAAAATGCTGACAAGTCATCAGAACACACCAACGTGCATAGTTATTAAAATTAATCATGTTATATTGTTATGGTTTAGATATGTGTTATCCCCCAAAAGATCATGTGTGAGACAATGCAAGAAGGTTTAGAGGTGCAATGATTAGAGTATGAGAGCCTTAGCCCAATCAGTGAATTAATCTCCTGATAGGGATTAACTGGGTGGTAACTATAAGCAAGTAGGTTACGCTGAAAGAGGGGATCCCTAGCAGTATGTCTTTGGATATATATTTTGTCCTTGTTGAGAGGAGCTCTGTTTTCTGATCACCATGTGAGCCATCTCCCTCTACCACACTCTTCCACCATGATGTCCTGCCTCACCTTGAGCTCCAAAGAATGGAGCCAGCTGTCTATGGACTGCGACCTCTGAAACCATGAGACCTCAAATAAACTTTTCCTCCTTCAAAATTGTTCTTCTCAGGTCTTTTAGTCCCAGCAGCAAAAATGCTGACTGAAGCATAGACATTGGGTTGGGGATGTGGCTCAAGTGGTAGCGCGCTCGCCTGGCATGCGTGAGGCACTGGGTTCGATCCTCACTACCATATAAAATAAAGATATTGTGTCCACCTAAAAAAACTAAAAAATATTTTTAAAAAACCATATATGTTACTAACTTACAGTCATAGAAACCACAGCTTTCTGCATTTTCAGCTTTGGTGCCATGGAAGGGTTATTTATCAAGGCAGGGGTATAAGACATATTTCATTTAATAGCCTATCAGCTTAACTTAAAAGTTAATTTTTTTTAAAAAAGTCAATATTTAAATATAAGGTTGGTGGGCCTCCATTTATGAACTCAACCAGCCTCTATAGTTGTTAGGGATGTACCAGGTCTGGGGTTATATGTGGCTTTATTCGTGGCTGATCTACAGAACAAGGGATATCAGAGTAAGGTGGTTATTGACCATCCAATCGTAACCCAGCCCAGCAACTCTTGTAGGAAGCAGGCTTCATTCTCCCAGTGTTTCTTATTCATTCTGCCTAAAGTACATGCTCATCAGATTATCATGGCACCCAGGGACTCTGGGGCCATGACCAGATGAACACCGTATCATATTTACTCCTATATCTGGGAGTTGGTATAGTGGCCAGTAAAGTCAAATCCATCTCATTGGAACACAAAGCAGCTACTGAATTGTGCAAATTTATCTTATTTGTTGAACTCCTATTAGTCCTACTTGTTTTTCTGTTGATTTTTTTGTGTGTGGGTGGAGGGGGGACTCCTAAGTAGTCAATGATATAAAATGCCAAGAGGGATAATCCTTTCTCCTACTTTATAATGTGTATTCCTTCCTTGGCTTTTTTATTGTACTGTCTTGGACTCTCCAAACAATGGTGGTGATGGCAGATACTCATTTTATTCCTAGCCTGAGTTGGATTTGCCTTTAGCAGTGCATTATTAAATATTGTGGCTTCATATTGGCTTAATACTGATATTCCTTATTATTTTCCACATGAGGTCTTTCCAGAGCTAGGTAGCCTGGTCTTCCCAGGCAAGTTTTGGAGAAGCTGAGTCCACACCAACGTGGGCACTACCACTAAAGAAAACAATAAGCCAGGGGGAGGGGTGACTTGCACCTTGTTAAACCAACTGTTCTAAATTCAGTCACTTCAAGTTGTGTCTTTGTATGATTAAACCCTGTTTTCGGGGCATGTTGACGCATCCTATAATCCCAGCGGATCGGGAGGCTGAGGCAGGAAGATTACAAGTTCAAAGCCAGCCTCAGCAACCTAGCAAGGCCCTAAGCAACTCAGTAAGACCCTGTCTAAAAATAAAACATAAAAAGGATTGGGGATGTAGCTCAGTGGTTAAGCATCCCTGAGTTCAATCCCTGGTACAAAAAACAAACAAAAACCCCTACTCTGCTCCTTCCAGTCTGAGACAATCTAGAAATGAGACTGTCCTGGCAACAAATGGTCAGAAATTTTATCTTCTATTTTTTTGTTTCCCTTGTTACTTTTAGGGAGGGATTATAGAAGTTTATGAGAAGCACATAAATTAGCACTTAGGGTTTTATAAGACAGGGTCCGTCAGATTTTAAGATTCATGACCTATGTTTTAAATACTTTTTACGTATTTATTTTATTTCATAATTTTAAAAACGTTCAACACAAAAACATGCATTCCAGTGGGGTGAAAAGTCAATACTAGCATTAGGAGGAACAGTGGTAAAATATGGCTTTGAGTGTCACAGCTAAATAAGATCAATAAGGAAACTCTGGCAAGGCAGAGACAGTGTCTATTTTATTCACTGTTATAGCACCAGAGACAGGCACATGGTAAGTGCTCAATAAATATTTGATGAATTAAATTGATTCAAAGATGTACAGACATAACAGTTTCCTGAAATTAGGTAAATGGAGAATGAGTTTTACC
This sequence comes from Marmota marmota marmota, assembly GCF_001458135.2. Classification (NCBI taxonomy): domain Eukaryota; kingdom Metazoa; phylum Chordata; class Mammalia; order Rodentia; family Sciuridae; genus Marmota; species Marmota marmota. Next base: position 17,039,216 of record NW_025999977.1, read on the forward strand.
AAATTCAGATCATATATGATTTTAAAAGAGATTAACAGGAAATTAATATTATTTAGAACCTATCAGAAAGTAATGCTTAAAATGTTAGGGTTTTCTCTGACTGAATTCCACAACTATTGTAAGTAATAGAGATTATTATGTTCTTAATGTTTTTATTATATTATTTTCAACCTGTCACTATATTCAGAAAGGTTAAGAAACTTGCACAAGGCTGGGTATGGTGGCACACACCTGTAATCCCAGTGTCTTGGGAGGCTAAGTCAGGAGGATCATGAATTCAAAGCCAGCCTCAGTAACAGAGAGGCACTAAGCAACTCAGTGAGACCCTGTCTCTAAATAAAAATACAAAAAAGGGCTGGGGATGTGCCTCAGTGGTCAAGTGCCCCTCAGTTCAATCCCCAATACCAAAGAAAAACAGAAACTTCCACAAAGTCATGAAGCTGAACTACTAGTTATCTCCCACCCCTCAAACATGTAACCAACCCCAGACCCAATAAAACGAATATTTATCCCTGACCATGCCATCTGAAGTCTGCCCCATATACTCTCTTTCATGATACCATTTATTTCCTTCTAGGACTTGAAACAATTCATAATTATCTTGTTTATTTGTTTACTTGTTAATTATGTGAGTCCTCTGACAGAGGAGTGCTATGAGAAGGTGATTTTTCAGGTTATTTTTAATAGCCATATCCTGGTGCTTTGAATGTGGTAGTTCTCAATAAATAGTTATTGAATGGATGAGCACATTGACTCAAATCCTTCCTCTAATACTAGAAGGAGGTTAATCTAAGAAAGGAGATATGTTCTTATCTGTTTGTGTCCCCCCAAAATTCATATGTTGGAACCCAATCCCCAATGTGAAGTATTTGTAGGTGGGATATTTGGAGGTGATTAAGAAAAGATGGTAGAGCACTAGTGAATGGGATTGGTGCCCTTTGAAAATAAGCCCTGGAGAGCTTCATTTCCTCTTCTAACGGGAAGACACAGTAAGAAGACAGCTGTCCATAAAAACAGAAGAAGCAGGTTTCACCAGACTATGCATTTACTAGCACCTTGATGTTGGGCTTCCCAGCCTCCAGAATTGTGAGAATTACATTTCTGTTGTTTACAGCCACCCAGCCCATAGCACTTTATTACAGCAGCCAAACAAATATAAGACCTTACCAAGGGTCATTGAATAAGGGAGCTATTTCCATTCTCAATTCTCTTTCCTCAAAAACCTACAATTCTCATGTGTTTTTGATTATGGTGCTATTCTTACGCAAGCTGCATGGTGATCAAACTATATTCTCTCTTAAATCCTCTCTAATAAATGTTTTGTATTTTTCCTAGAATTACAAGCACACAGAAATATGAAAGGGTCACCAAGTACGTTATGCAGCATCCAAACACAGCCTCACCCAGAAAATAAAAAAGACCTTGGATTCAAGTGAAAGTGTGTTTATACCAGTTAGTTCCGTTGTTTTAAGAGCCTAGAACTTCAGACCTTAAAGTGGTGAGCTTTGGGCACAACCTTGCTTTATTCTGCAGAAGCTCCCGAGTGCAGCCATCCAACTATCTTGAAAACATATTTCCTTAGTCATTGTAAACACTACACAAAAGAAATCCGATGAAATAGAGTAAATCTCTTGTTGCTATTAAATAAACAATTCAAGGTACATGGTCTACTCATAATACAACAGTCATTTTAAAAATGTGTTTATTGGTAGTTTTTAATGGCATAATAAATGTTTTGATATGTTATGATAAAAATCAGTGTAAAATTTTATATACACTTCAATAATGGGGAATTAGCTCTGGAAATACTGGTTAAGTCTACATGACAGAATTGTATGTGGCCAATGAAAATCATGTTTTCAAAGAATTCTTGGGAAGTAGGGAAATGTTTTCAGTTCATCTTTGTATCTGTCATGGTTCTGTCAGGACATAGATGGCACATTCACACAAGGTGATTGAGAAGAGTGACTGTTTGCAAAGGTGCAGGCAATTGGATAAAGGAAAACAAGGAGAGACGGTGAAGCATCCCAGGGCTAGTCACACTGGGGAGTCACTCCTAGGCCTGAAAGGGGAGGGAGGAAACAATTCGCTGAGCAAAACACAGCACGCCTGGCTGTACAGCCGGCTCATGGCAGGAGCTGTGGACTTAGAATTAAGATACCTCTTTCAACCCACGGCCTGGCAAACATGATGGGAAACAAACACCTCAGTCTTTCTATGATCTCCTGTCAGTCCCTTCTATAGGTGGCATCCAACCAGTAGACAGAGGGCAAGGAAACTCACTGATGTAGTTCACAGAGGTGAGCCACCCCAACAGAGCTGGGTAGAGAGGGGTGGAGTGTGGATCTGGAGGGACACCTGGAGAATACCCAGTACAGCATTCAGTGAAAAACACAGTGATGTACTATAATCTAATTTGTTAATATACCTAGGACATAGGTCAAGTCTCATGGCTCATCTCAGAGCCAGAGATTTCAATGTGGGAGACTTGTTATGGAATGCCCTTGGGAACAGTGTGGTGGATGGAGAGAGAAGCAGGATTGCCAGAGGGAGAGGGTAAAGTAATGTGGTTGCAACAGAGGCCTTAAATACCATTCATGCTTGGGGATCTAGAGTTGGGATGGCCTTTCAGAGTTGTACCAATGGAAGCAAGGAGGTGGGGCTTTGTACCCCCTCAACAATGGGTTATTGGATGGAGGCTTCCTCCATGAGACCAAAAGTAATACCTAGATAGAGCCATTATCAGCCAACACTGCTGGCACTTGGGGACTGAGTGTGTCATTCTGAAGGAGTGTCTGGGGGACACACCACAATATCCACTAGGATGGCAGTTAACAATGGTTGACTCTGGGAGACAGAATTGTGGAAAAGTCTTTTCCAGCTTTTGTTTCTTTATTTATACTTCTCTGTTCCAAATATTGTAGAACAAATATTATATTAGGATACAGAGCAATTAAGATGTTGTAACAGAGAGACTTAAATGATGGCTTAAATAAACTGGAGTTTATTTCTCTGTCCTGCAAAAGTTCAAACTAGCAGTCTTCCCCCAGCATGATAGCTCACCTACTATTAGGGACTTGGCCCTTTACATCTGGTTCTTCTGCCACCCTCAGTGTACAACTTCCATCTATTGGTTCAAGATGGCGGTTGCAAATCTTGTCTTCATATCCAAATTTCAGCAGGAAGTAGGGAAAACAATAGTAGAGAGCATGCCCTTTGCTTTCAAGGGCACAGTCCAAACAGTATACCCATTAATTCACTCATTCATGTTCCATTGGCCAGAAGTATTTATGTAGCCATGCAAATTTCAAAGACACTAAAAAAAATATAGTTTTTATGCTAGAGGGATGTCTTAGTCAATTGAGGCTAATATAACAAAATACTTGAGACGGGTGGTTTATAAACAACAGAAATGTATTGCTCATAGTTCTGGAGGTTAGGAATTCTAAGATCAAGGTGTCAATTGATTGAGAGTCTAGTAGGGGCCTGTTTCTCATAAATGGTACCTTCATAAAAATAAATAAATAAAAATAAATAAAGATATTGTATCCATCTACAACTAAAAAAATTGAAATAAAAAAGATTTTTAAAAAAAAGGAGGGATTAGAGTTGTTCTTTTTTGGTAATCTTCACATTCCTGGTAGACTTAGAATAAATCATTCTCTTCCCTTGTGATTCCCACTGGAATGTAGATGTAAATGACCAAAGGTCGGTGTCCATAGAAGAGTATAAGAAATGAAGTCAGAGCATAGGCCATTATTATGATGTCCATTAATACTTCAGTTTAATCAGTATGATCAGGGATAGTCAGATAACTTTCTATCAAGAAACATCATCCAGAGGGGTCAGCTAACATTACATTTTTTTAGCCACATTCAAAAAGAGCATCAACAAATCCTTCTGCCACCCAGATCAATAATTCATTGCTAATTAGCATACTTCCTTGTCAAAAGTGGGTTTTAATTGGTTATTTAGTGACTTTTTAATTGGCATGACAAATGTTCAAAACAAATTATTGTTGGTGGAATTAAAGGTCTTTGAGATATGTAGATTGGCTCAAATTATTTAAACACTTCCCAGTCCTTGCACAAACATTACATGAGAATCCAGTGATGCTTATGCATCACCATTAGATACAACATCAGAGATTTTAGTCTCTAATTATTCCCATAGCCAGCTCTTGGTTTCACAGGAGTTCTGACTACAGGATCCTGCCTCTAGAATGTCATGTCTGCTTTCAATGTATTTTGTATGCATTCAATTCATAGCATACATCATGTATCTCGTCCAAAATTCAGGTGTTGAAACTTAATAGCTAATGTGATGGCATTAAGAGGTGGGGCCTTTAAAAGGCAATTCGACCATAAGGACTTCTCCCTCATTAGTGGGATTAAGGTTTTTTAGAAGAAACTTGCTCTTGCCCGTCCACTTTCTCATATGTGAGGATACAGTGTTCCCCTCCTCCAGAAGACATAGCAACAAGGAGTCATCTTGGAAGCAGAGAGCAAGCCTCAGGAAACAACAGAATTTGCTAGGCCAGCCTCTAGATCTTGACCTTCTAACATCCAGAACTGTGAGAAAACAAATTTCTATCCTTCATAAATTTCTCAGTCTCAGATATTTTGTTACAGCAGCACAAGTAGACTATAACAATGACTCAAAGCACGTACAAGAACAAAGTACTGGGACCTCACTGGATTTTCAGAAATTCTGAATGAATTGCTTTGGGTCACTTGATAATCAATGTTTGATTAATGAATACCCTGTCTTTGTGCCTGAATTTTGCCTGAATCCTGCTTTTATTATTATCTGGAAGCTATTTTGTGAGAGAGCAGCTAACCATGCCACCACAAATTCCATTGACACCTATTATTATTCACCCAAAAGAATCTAAAAGTTATGCATATTTGACTCAACTTAGGCTCAATTTGCCACACATACTCTTTGATCGAGAATATCAAAAGAGAGGATATGATTCTTATCCTTCCAGAACATTCTATTTATTTAGGATTAATTTAGAGGAATATTCTCTCACTCTACTTTCAGGATTAAATGTATTAATTTCTTCATATGAAAATTCCTTCCTTTCTCTTTTTGATCAACTCATTCATTATAATAATAATTGCAATAAGTGCTAGCCAATGTTCTTCCTCAGGGGTCAGCAAATCTAGCTTGCCACCTCTTTTTGCATACCCTGTGAGCTAAGAACAGTTTTTACATATTTAAATGGTTAGACAAAAATCAAAAGAACAATATTCATGACCTGAAGATTATAGGAAATTCAGATGTCATAATCCACAAAGAAAGGAACACAGTTTGATTCATTGGTTTACATACTGCCTGTGGCGGCACTGAGACGACAAGGACAGAGTCGAGTAGCTGCAACAGAAACTCTTTGGCCTGTGAAGCCTAAACTATTTGCCATCTGGCCCCTTACAGAAAAAGGTTTGATCTTTCTCTTGATGATGGGGATCAATCTTAAGCAAGTCAGGGTATAGGTCCAATTCTTACAGAGCTTAGATTCTGGGAGGAAATAAACAATAAACAAATAAATATAAAAATATTTAATGATAACAATTACTATGGTGAAAATAAAAGTGAAGTGACAAGGAGTAACACCAGCAAGGTCCTCTCTTAGGGAAGTGATATGGGACAAGAAGGAGACAGTCATGTGAAGATGGGTAAGAATGTTCCAGGTAAAGTCCCTAAGAACACCCTACACTTGGAGTGTTAGTGGCACAAAAAGACAGTCATGGGGAGCACTTTCCCCATGCCCCTACAGTTTGCTAGGCACAATAAGAATCTTTCTGGAACTTGGCAACAGCAACTAATGAGTCATTTATTACCACTTGGTCTTCTGGACACAGTGGTGCACGCCTGTAATAATCCCGAGGCTGACACAGAAGGATCGTGCGTTCAAAGTCAGCCTCAGCCAAAGGGAAACGCTAAGCAACTCAGTGAGACCCTGTCTCTAAAATAAAATACAAAATGGGGCTGGGGATGTGGCTCAATAGTCAAGTGGCCCTGAGTTCAATCCCTGGTACCATAAATAAATAAATAAATAAATAAATAACCACTTGGTCAATGTAAAAGCATCAACAGGAAAAACAGGCTAAGGGACTGAGATATTTCCCTTGGTTCATACTCCCCAGAAAAGGAAGCAACTAATTTGAAAAATTCCTATTTCCTTCCACTTTTCATCTCTAAAGCATCTAAGAAAAGATGTAACTGAATGGAAATCAGTTAGGTAACATGTATACCTTGTAACACACAAGGTCCATGAGCTACAAACTGTAGAGCCCAGGCAGCAAGAGATTGCTGAAGTTTAATTTCCCTACCTCCTCTTCTTCCACTCAACTGAACGCAGCTCCTCCTCCAGGTGTGAGGCCAAGTTTGTCTCTGTACCCATTCCCTGTCAGGGGTTACACTGTGAAAGAATTGTCAGAGTGGTGATGATTTGGGGAGGAGGAAATTCAATCCAGGCTATTACTTTAGTTGCTAATATGTTCACAAATAAAGCTCATGATCACACTAAACAATCTCAATTTTAAAAGTTCTGCCTAACGCACTGACTTTTGTGTTAGCCGTTTGCAAGCATTTATATATAGATTTTTAATGACCATGGTTGGAGGGAACATGAATTTTTAAAACCAATATTCCAATTACTAGAGACAAAGAACCCCACCCCTTTTTAAAGAAAAACAAGCCTTTCAAAAGAGGGAAGAGAAATGTAATTAGAAATGTATCAAGGACTTAAAAGCTGTTTTTAACTCGTTTCCTAAGAAACCAAAAATAGAATTGACAAGTACAACTTCCAAAGCAGCTTAGATCTCCTTACTCTATTATTAAAATTTCCAGTTCAAAATTTTTAGAGTCACTAATTTACAGGGTGAAAAAAAAAAAGGAAAAGCACTTATTTGAAAAGAAATTAAGTCCCTTCAGTTAATTTGGTTTATAATGCTAGTGAAAATTGACCTTCATGAACAGAGAAAATGCCATGGTTGCTCTTAAGTAGGTCAATAAGATACTTAGCAACCAATGCCACCCTGTGATTATTTTTTTAAAGAGAGAGAGAGAGAAGAGAGAATTTTTAATATTTTTTTATTTTTTAGTTATTAGCGGACACAACATCTTTGTTTGTATGTGGTGCTGAGGATCGAACCCGGGCCACACGCATGCCAGGTGAGCACGCTACCGCTTGAGCCACATCCCCAGTCCAACACCCTGTGATTTTTGACACCCAGAAAGGTGGCAGAATAGAAATAAATAATAAATTTGTGAACATAACTATTCTTTAGTAGGCTAAATTTGCTTAATAAAGGGGGTAAATATTTGGTTATCAGGAATTAAAATTCTCTGTAGGTAAGTAACAGTTAACTTTTTTTTTAATAACATTCCCATATTTCATTCAATGTATTCAGCACTAAGAGGAAATGTGTGACTGAAAACCCAGCCTATGTGCTTCATTATTCCTAAAGCCCTTTGAGTGATCATGAGATTGAAAGGGTTTGTTTTGGGGACTTGTCAGAGCAAACATGAAGGGCCTGCGTGAACCTTCGGAATATGCAACCAACCCACAAGCCTCATGCTCAGCCTCAAGTACTCCCACCATTCCCAAACCAACAGGTTATATACAAAGAGAGGTAATACGAGGGAAACTGTGGTAGAGACTCCCACTTAGAGCCTCTCACTGGCTCAGGACTCAGGGCATCTACTCAGAAGGCATTTCCCCTGCTAGGCATACACACTGGAGGTAGTGCAAGGAGTCTCAAGTGCACAGGTCTCCAAATCACCTGGCTCGCCTCCCACAGAACCAGCTGCTCCAGTAAATGACTGAGGCGAACCCTGGTGGTTTCCCTTTGTGACTGATAGAGGAGGCTGCATCTTACAGCTGTGCAAGAAGACGGCTGTGTCAGGCAAGGAAGAACTACTGAGTTTTGCTGAAGGGTCTGCAGGGCTAAGAGAATGCTAAGAGACCCTCCCCCGACCTTTGACTGCAAATGCTCCATTCCAGAACTTCCAGAACTTAAAATGATAAAGTCAAGAGGCCAAGAGTATAAAACAGATCCTCGGGCATAAGCCTGTAATCCCAGCAATTTGGTAGGCTGAGGCAGGAGGATCTCAAGTTCAAGGCCAGCCTCAGCAATTAAGTGAGGCTCTAAACAATTTAGGACACCCTGTCTCAAAACAAAAATTAAAAAGGGCTGGGGATATAAGGAGTGGTTAAGTGCCCCTAGGTTCAATCCTTGGTACAAAAAAAAATGCTTTGCAGCTTTTTATATGTTAATTATACTTGTTAAAAATATATAGCTGCTTAAAAAAAGATTTAAAAAAAAATCTGATTTACATGGAAAGCATTTATGAGCACCCTGATGTCTCCACCCTCAATAAATCCCAAGCTCATTGTCAGCATAGTATTAACTCTTATTTAAAGTACTCTTTCTGTAAATGTGATTATCTGTTTTTAAGTTTACTAAAAATCAATATCTATGGCTGGGGCTGTAGCTTTGGCAAAGTGCTTGCCTAGCATGTGGGAGACACTGGGTTTGATCCTTAGCACCATATACAAATAAAATAAAGGCATTCTGTCCATCTACAACTACAAAAAAATTTTTTTTAAATAAGATAAATAAAGATCAATATCCACAGATTAGAGGCTCCATTAGTTCGTTATAGTTTTAAGTAGGATGACAAAAGATTAAAAAGTAAATTGATATTGACAGATAAAGACTTGAAAATGCGTAATTGTGCCTATACTAGGTATTACATCAAAGCATGGTTACATGCTGGTGGGTACAGAGTCATAAACAAGCTCTGTTCTTGTAAAGCATTTAGCTTGGCTTCTAGGAACTGAGAATTGAGCTAGTTGTTTCACATGTTTGTTTCCTCCTTTAATGTTTGTAGCAAACCTACCAGCACAGGTTTACTCTGATTAAGCAACATTTTTATGATCATGTAGCTCTAAATAGTAGAGAATACATGAACCCAGGTTTTTCTGAATCCAATGTCATTTCATAACTACTCCACTCTTACCACCTTTCAGAACAAATGCAGCGTTTCTGTCTTGCAGTCAGTCACTTTCAATAAACACACCAAACACAACACATAGAGAACCAATTACTTTTCTTTTAAGAAAAATAAAAGTAATGACTCAAAACTATAGCTATATGTCAGTATTTCTGAAAATATACAATAAGATCATTATTATCACATAGAGATGGAATAAAGGTTAATGGGGAAAAAGAAATCCTCCTTCCTGTCCAAATCCTAACCTTTCCTTCTCCCTATTCTTTATGAAACCATGTCACAATCCCTGCCCCAAGACTTCACAGTCCAGCTGAAGATATGGACATGCTTCCAACCACCGAAGAATTGTGTTTATTCTAGGATAAACACTGTTTTAATAAGCACCTTTGTAACAGGCATAAAGTTTTCTATTGCTTAGAATTAGCAACTAAATATCATTAAGTATTACCAAATTCTAAAAGTAGAAATGAATGGAGGCAGATTCTTCCTTTCCAGCATTTTAGGACAATGAGAAGTTACACCTCTTTTCAGGCTTTAAAGGAATAGGAGAGCCAAGCATGGTGGTGCTTGTCTATAATCTCAGCAACTCTGGAGTCTTAAACAGGAGGATCGCATGCTCCAGGCCAACATTGGCAACTTAGCCAGGCCCTGTCTCAAAAACTAAAAAGGGCTAGGGATGCAGCTCAGTGGTAGAGTGCCCCTGGGTTCCATCCCCAGTATGAAAAAAATTTATATAAATGTCATCTATAATCATATCTGGGAAATGAGGAAAAGAAAAAGTAGTATAAGTATCATAGGAGACTTACACCTTCATCTATATGGTAAAAAGTCACTAGAAAATATCTTAAAAAGTTTGCTGGGTGCGGTGGCGCACGTCTGTAATCCCAGCAGCTTTCAAGGCTGAGGCAGGAGGATCATGAGTTCAAAGCCAACCTCAGCAAAAGCGAGGTGCTAAGCAACTCAGTGTCTAAATAAAATACAAAATAGGGCTGGGGATGTGGCTCAGTGGTCTAGTGCCCCTGAGTTCAATCCCTGGTACCAAAATAAAATAAACATACCTAAAAAGGCAGTGATTTAAGAGCTACCAGTTATGAGACAAGTGGAGAGGGGTGGTTGATATTTTGTTGTTGCTTGATATTTTTAGCACTATTTAACTTTTTAAACATAGCCATGTTTTATTTTAATAAAAAATAAAATTAATTTATAGAAATAGAAGGCAAATAAATAGAAGGCAACATTTTTCTTTAGCAAAAAATTTGAAAAATTTTTGTGACCTTTCCTGTGTGCTGTTTAAATGCTGACTAGAGTAACATGGATAGAACTGGTAGGTCAGAGCTAATCTTAAATTCCTACAGGTTGAGGATTATTTATTAAGTATTCTGAAGAGGTAGCCAAGTAAATGTGAGTATATGTGCATTTATTTCAGCAATGCTCATAGCTTAGAAGTTGAATCCAAGGAGGGGTGGAGCATGGCTCTCATGGGTATGCTTCAAATGTAACAGAAACAGATAAAAACCACACAGATCTAACCAAGAATAACACATGGGAACAAGTGAATTATAACTCCAAGAGAAAACACGTGGAATATAGCCTTTGCTACATATGTCACCTCTTTAAAAGCCACCCCCTATTCCTGTTCATGGGGACAATCATAGACTCTGGGACAGGAGTTCCCTGTATTTTTCCTTTGCTAGCAAAAAAAAAAAAGTTTAGGTAGAAATATGTGTCTGAAATATTTCTAAATCATTCTTTGGGCAGAAAAACTTCACAAATTTTGAGTTTAAAGGAATGGAAACTGGTGCCAAAACCAAAGTTTTTATTCATCTCAATAGTGCTTCATTTTGGTTGCCCAGTTTTATATGCCATTTAAGTGAAAGCATGCTGACAATCTAGCTTTTCCCATCCTCAGCTATCTAGAAAAGGGCAGCACTTTAAATTTTATTTCTAACAGTTATAGACACAGCCACACTACAATGAGTCCGCTCTCCATATAATACATCCCCTACAATACTAGTGTTTTATCATCCATTTTACATTTTCCCAAGAGATACTTTATATTCATTTTCACAGCTCTTCCTTTTTATTAAATTCATTGAGTTTCTTGGTTTAATTCAAGGTTTACCACCATTTGTATTTTTTTAAATAACTCAGCAGATATATAACAATAATTCACTCTACTATACCTGTCTAAATAGTGTCTTAGTAATGTATCTAGACCTTACAGGGATTTCTGTCAGCACATAGAGGGCAGAAGCTCAGCTCGGAGGGCACAGCTCCGCCTATTGGAAGAGAAGAAAATGGGATTCAGCCATAGAACAGGGGATGCCAGCATGGCAGAGATCTGATGTCATCGGAGAGCGGCGGAGGAGAGAACTTCATCGGTGCCAGAGGCGATGGAAACAGTTGGTCTCCTGGTAGGGTGGGTGAGTCATAGATACCCGAGTCTCTCTCGCTTTGTCGTGGAGCCAGAGGGGAGGAGCAGGGCCGCCGCCCGCGACCGCAAGGTAGGCAGACCTGCGACCAACCTGCAGATCAGGCCCAGCGGTCTGCGGGCGTGGTAGGAGGGGCAGGGCAGAGCCCCCTCCCGCGCCGGCAAGGTAAGCAGACCTGCGACAGACCGGC